>NC_058131.1:513364371-513405818 GCF_016433145.1 Gracilinanus agilis
CATTCTGGATGGCAATTTGGAATTATGCTCAAAGGGCTATAAAAGAATGCCTGCCCTTTGATCCAGCCATACCATTGTTGGGTTTGTAACCCAAAGAGATCATAGATAAACAGACTTGTACAAAAATATTTATAGCTGGGCTTTTTGTGGTGGCAAAAAACTGGAAAAGTAGGGTATGCCCTTCAATTGGGGAAGGGCTGAACAAATTGTGGTATCTGTTGGTGATGGAATACTATTGTCCTCAAAGGAATAGCAAACTGGAGGAATTCCATGTGAATTGGAAAGACCTCCAGGAATTGATGCAGAGCGAAAGGAGCAGAGTCAGAAGAACACTGTACACAGAGACTGATATACTATGGTAAAATCAAATGTAATGGACTTCAGTACCAGCAACAGTGCAATGACTCAAGACAGTTCTGAGGGATTTATAGTAAAGAACGCTACCCACATTCAGAGGAAGAACTGCAGGAGAGGAAACAAATAAGAAAAACAGCTACTTGAACACACGGGTTGAGGTGGACATGATTGGGGATGTAGACTGGAAACTACCACACCAATTCAACTATCAACAATTTGGAAATAGTTATTGATCAATGACACATGTTAAAACCAGTGGAAATGTGCATTGGCCATGGGTGGGAGGACTGTGGGGGGTGAAGGGGAAAGTAGGAGCATGAATCTTGTAACATGTTAAAAATGAATATTAATAAATGGCTAAAAAATAAGGATTTCATATTTGAGAAATATAATGAATTAATATGTAAGTATAGGGGCACCTCTCTACATATATATATATATATATAAAATAAATATATTATGTATATTTTATGCATATCATATATCTCCTCAATTGAAATTTTAGCAATTTATTAACAAATGATTGATTATGAAAGCATATAAAAGAATGTGCTTTTTAGCAATAAGAGAAATGTAAATGTTGAAATTTGGATTTTGCCGTTAGTGTAGAGAGCTAAAGTGGAAGTTTAGAGGCAACTTAGCTGAATTCTCTCAGTATTCCCCAAGAAAATTTTAAAAATAACACCTCAATTCAAATTTTCGAGTGGCAGAGACAACAAAATATCAGGGTGAGACAATTTTTTTGGCCTAAAAATACTTAGATGATTGACTGGAAATGTTGGTAACCAGGGTGGAAACTTACCTGGAACCCACATATGTGAGAAGTAATAGTGGTCACACCAACAGCAGCAGGTTCAGAAGCTCTCTGGACAGAGACATTAAGGGTATGAGACAACTAATTAGAGATTATAGGTGAACTGGGCACAACCCTATTGTCCAAATTCAGTTCTGGGTCACAATTCCAGGACAGAGTGGAATGTTTAGGCATGAATAAAAAGGGAGAAAAGGGCCCTCTTCATAGTTCCAAAGGGGAAATAAAAAGTGCTAAGGCATGTGACTGCAGGAGACCAGGAAGTCCTATTGGGTAAAGACAAGAATCCAAACCAAAGGATTAGTGACCTTATCCCTACCATTGCTTTAGAAGCATTAAAAACTTGAAGAACCCAGAGAACTGGCTCTGGAAACAATAGCAAATAAGCATGAAGCTTGGGATAGTGTCTCCAAACCAGCACGTGAGCCAAGAGTAAGTTTGGTATAATTTCTATAGCTAAGAAATAGCATAGAAAAATGAGCAAACCAAGGACAGAGACAAAATGGTAGAGAAGTTACACGGACCGACATGATCTCTACCAGAGTACCTTCCACACAAGTTTGATATAACACTTCAAAATAAATTCTGCATTGGCAAAACCCACAAAAACATGGGATGGAACAGTTTTTTATTCCAAAACAATTAAGAAAGTTAGAATGAAGGATCTATTGCATCATGGTAGAAGTGAATCATAGGCCAGAGTTCCAAGGCAAATCCTGCCTTGGCAAGCCAACATTCATTTTAGAGGAGGCCGAATTAGCAACATAGGCTCCTGGATTTCTCAACCACAGATGATTAGGGGAGGGTAAAATAGAAACTGAAAGAATCTACTGATCACATCCTGAAAGAGAGACCAAAAGGATAACTATCAGGAATATCATAGCCAGATTACAGATCATGGAGAAAATATTGAAAGAATAAAAAAAAATAATTCAAATATCATAAAGCTACAATCAGGATAACTCAAGATTTTACAATGTCTACATCAAAGGATTGGAGGGTCTGGAATATGATATTCAAGAGGACAAAGGGTTTAGGTCTTTAAATAAGAATTACCTATCCAACAAAACTAAGCACAACCTCAGAGGGAATAAATGGCTATTCAGTGAAATAGAGAACTTTCAAACATTCCTGATGAAAAAATATGAGGTAAATGGAAAATTTGACTCTCAAATACAAGACTCAAGAGAATCATAAAAAGGAAAAAAGGAAAGTGAAATTAAGACATTCAATAAGGTTAAACCCTATATAGGAAGCAGAATCATGATGAGTTATACACAACTGAAAGAATTGAACAAGGAACAATAAGAAAAGATTAAGAAGAAAATGGGAACAGAAGAAGTGGAGGGAACTCTTATAGATAGTCTTCTCAAGTTTATCCACAAAAAGCATGAGAAATATGGGATTAGAGTTAATGAGGAAGGACATAGCAGATGAGGATTCTTTGATTATGGAAGCAATATGGCAGTAGGAAAATAGCCAGTACATAAAGATATATAAAAGTTATATGAGAGAGTAGAGATGGGGGGGGGGAATCTCTTGGTAAAGATAGGAAGTACTGGGATCACCTATATAGAGGGTGTTGGCTTTGGCAAGGAAAAGGGCTACCCAATCATGTAAGAAGGAGTTGAAAGAAAAGATAGTGGCAGAATTCATCTGAATAAAAAAAATCTGTGAATATCTTCATTTTTTCAGTTAAATATTCATGAATGGAAATTACTTTGAGAACACTATGTTTATTACAGAGCTTTAGTTAATGAAGAAAAATGATGTTCTAGGGGGGAATGTGAATGAATAAATGAATCCTTGGTAGATATTGACTTCACTGAATTCCCAGAGATCCCTAGTTTCTGCTTCAGAAAGGAAATAAATGCTTCTGCTAAGATTTGGACTCTATGCAGTGGTTCAACAGAGTAATCATTTGATGTTCAGATATGAGTTGACATCAGCAGAGCAGAACATATTATGATATTCATAGCACTTACCTTTTAAGTTAGTTTACAATCCCTCTCATCATAAAGTTTGAGAAGCACCACTTCCTCCTGTAAATGCTTAAAGATAGCCATTGGTTCATCCATCTCAGATCAATGTATAATAGTCACAAGCTTGCTTGGAACAATATAAACCTGTAAAATCCAAAAGGGCGGGAATCCCCAGGAATTTCATATTGTGATGGCATAGGTAGGGTTGTCTAGCATTAACCAATGTTTGCAGGATTAATTGTGTCTGAAAGTAAGAATCAGACTCTATTTTACACATCTTATTAATCCTTAACTGCAATATTTGAATGGGTGAGTAATCATATAGCCATGGGTCAGAACTGGTACATAGATCACAAATTAAAAGAACAGAGGGAAAAGCAGATCCAGGATAGAGAGTATCAAGTTCCTGAGTACCCTCTTAAAGGTAGGCAGAAGGGAGGTTTGTTCTGTGAGTTGAGTCAGAATCAAATAAACTGAAAAATTAATAGAAAGCAAGTACTACACCAAAGTCAAAAGCAAGAACTAAGAACTCTTAATGATTGATGGGTTATATCATTTTTTTTTATTTCTTAAATAGCAATTCAGTACTTCCCAGTCTGTTCCTTATGTGGAAAAGGTGATTTGCCCAGGCTTTCAGTAACCCAACTCGACTTTTTGTGTAAATATAGATGACCTTAGGCAGGTCATTTTACATTTCTGATTCTGTTATTTCATATTTACAAACAAGGAAGTTGAACTACATGATCTTTAATAGTTTTTGTTTGATTTTTTGTTGTTGTTTTAATTAGCTCTAACTTTGCAATTCGATAGATTCCCTGGAACTTATTTAGTGTTAACACAGTATCTTTTACTTGTGTTCTTTGAATTGGTATTCAAGGTGATATTTTGGGGATAGATGAAGAGTATTTCAAACTTAAAGATAGTGATCTCCTCATTGATGTACTCAGGCTTCCTGCTAACCAGCTCATTTCCAAGTAGGACTGAAATCTAAAGAACTACAAAGAGAAATGCTGGCATCCTGTGTGTGTTTGGAAATTTAAAAGGTAAATCTCTTTATGCCTACTTTGTGCCTTCACAGATGTTTGTAAATTCCATAAGTGAAAGTATTTTTCATATCCAAATCATTATGACATTAAGGAAGAAATGATCCTATTAATTATAAGTAAATTAATAAGAAATAGTACTTGTCTACTTCCGCTACTATAAGAAATGTCATGGACATTATAGTATGGCATTCAGAAAATAGCTTGTTAAGGAAATTGGATATAAATTAAGAGTCATTAGAGCAGAAACATTTTTATAGTTTCCTCCAAAAATTGTAGTTATTAATAAAATTTGCAACTTCAAATTTATGCAAATGAGCATACATTGCAATTGAAAGATGAAGAAAAGATTATTCTGCACTTAGTTCTAATTAACTCTCTTGCTTTATATTCAGGACTATTCTTAGGAAATAAAGAACATATGTAAGCATCATTGGCAGGATATTTGGGAATATTTGTGGTGTATATTTTTGGGGGAAGGGGATAGGGAAGTTGGAAAAAGAGACAGAGTGATAAATGACTCAAAAATATCAATGAAGACTTAATATAATAACCTGAAAACTGAAGAATGGTAACAAATTGCTGAAGTTAGCACAATCTAAAAGTAGACTCTAGCTAGTCATACTGTTCAGTTCACCTATATTAGGTGCTTTCTAGGTGAGACACTTATGGATAATATACACAAAGAGTGATGTAAGCCTTGTTAACAAGAAACTTATAATCTTGGAGATTGAATATGCATTCATAAAGCATGCCAACATGAGTGGAGAATATCACTACATCCATGATGTAATGAAAAGCAGTTATGCTATTTGACTATGAATCAACTTGAAAAGGTCCAAAAGCTTCATCGATTATTAAATTTCGCTGTAATATAATCATTTAAATTATTTTTCTGTTTATATTTCTGTTTATCAGGTCAAGTAACAGCTTCTCTTCACCAAGGCTATATCGCCAAAATAAAGAAGGAATCTATTTCTTGAATTATTGCCTTTTCATTTTCTATACATACCATGTGCAAGACCGGTTAATGAGGATTTCATTTTGAAACAATGAAAAAGTCTCAAGTCCAGGAATATAGGCTACAGTGTTTAGTAAAGTGTTAGGTACATGATAAGAACTCAATAAATGTTTCTTGACTTGTTGATTTGACTTCACTATATGACTCCATCCTGCTACAGCTAGTCTGGGTAAAGAAAAAACAAGAATGCTAGTACTTTGATACTAAAACCCTAGAAGAGTCTATCAACCATGGAAGGCAGTCAGAAAATTGCTTGGAATTACCCAACTATACCAAAACCCCCAAAATAGAAATCTCTAGGATTTAGGCATTGGTATGAGATAGGTGCAGGATTTGGCAGGTGCCAGGGTTTTCAGGTCAGTAAACTTCTCGGGGGCAATTTATTAATGGGGCCTGCAGTGCTCTCATGAGTCCGGGATCCAGGATGTCATATAACTGTTTGGGCTGCTGGCACAGGAAATGCAGGGAATGTGAATAAATTGAACTCACTGCTGTTGGGGCTATTGGTTAACAGCTGTTCCTTGTTTGTTTCTTCAACAAACCTGCTTTTTCTCTCTTTCTTGTAATCACTAATTGGGTCTTTAAATCAAATCACATTTGAAGATAACTAATTTGTTTATCATTAATGTTAATGGCATACATATGTAGAATCCTAGATTTACATGAGGGCAGTTAGGTGGTTGGTACATTGGATAGAGTCCTAGGAGTGGAGTCAGAAAGATATGAGTTCAAATGTGATCTTAGACACATGTTGGTGGACCTATGGCATGTATGCCAGAGGGAGCTGTTCTCCTCCCCCTCTCCACATGCACCTGAGGACATTTCTCACTTCACCCGTCCCTCTGCCCAGCAGCCCAATGGGAATGAATGCTTCCTCTTCCCCGTCTGGAGTAAGGTAGAGGGCTCACATGTGGTGTGAGGGTTATAGTTCTTAGTCTCTAAAAGGTTTGCCATCACTGTCCTAGACACCTACTAGCTATGTAAACAAGTAACTTAATGCTGTTTGCTTCAGTTTCCTCATCTATAAAGTGAGCTAGAGAAGGAAATGACAAAAGACTCTAGTATCTTTACCAAGAAAATTCCAAGTGAGTTCATGGAGAGTCAGACATAACTAAAAAATGACTAAATAAAAGATTTGCCTGAAAAGACCCACAAAAATCATTTTACAGGTTAGGAAACTGAGGCATAGAAACATTAAGTGTATTGAGTAGCAGCATACAGTCTGTAAGTGCCTGAGGCCAGATTTGAATTTGTCTTCCAAATCACCTTTCCTTTCATTTCTGTAGTTTATCAAGTAATAAATTAAGCTATGAACTTCCAATAATCCATATTTTGAAAATATGTGATAGTATGTGCCTGTTACTTCAGCAAATCATCTTAGCATATCATCTTTGAGAATTTCCTTGGACATTAAAAGGCTAAGACCTATTTTTGATCATGCAAATAGTATGTGTCAGCAATAGAACATGAACTGAGGACTCATTTTTTATCCATTATGTCACACTGCCTCTCATTTGACTAAGGCCATTTCAAGTTATAAAGTTCAAAAGTATTAGCCTCTATCCTTTGACTGGTTTTAGTATGACTGTGCTTTTAAATAATTCTAATTTATTTTTCATTTCTTCTTTTTGAAACATTATATATCTTCCCTTAGTCTTTGTAGTTAAAAAAATCTAAAAGTATACATTATTTTTTCTTCTCCTTTGTTGTTTAACAAATGTTTTAGTGTAGGTGTCTTTGTAACTACATGTTCAAATTTGTGAAACTTCAGCATAAAGAAAATCTCCAAGAGAACCTTTGGAAAGCAATGTCTCAGCAAAGCTACTCCCTTATTAATTTCCTCAAGATAAAATAGAAGATAAAACAATAAAAATAGATCTGTTTTAAAATAACAAATATTATTTCAGTACCTCATACTTAGGTGCTAATTAGACATTTAGCTATAGTGTGTTGAATATGGATTTGTTTTTTTATAGAAAAGACCACATGAAAATTGGAACACTATTATACTGCTGCTGAAGTTGTGAATTAATCTGATCTTTCTGGAGGGCAATTTGGAATTATACCCAAAGGGCTTTAAAAGATTGCATGCCCTTCGATCCAATCATACCACTGTTGGCTTTGTACCCCAAAGAGATAATAAGGAAAATATTTGTACAAAAATATTTATAGCTGTGCTCTTTGTGATGGCAAAAAAAATTGGAAAATGATGGGGTATCCATCTAGTGGGGAATGGCTGAACAAATTGCAGTATCCTTTGGTGATGGAATACTATTGTGCTGAAAGGAATAATGAACTGGAGGAATTCTATGTGAACTGGAAAGACCTCCAATAATTGATGCAGAGCGAAATGACTAGAACCAGGAGAACATCATATACAGAGACTGATACACCGTGGCACAGTTGAATGTAATAGACTTTTCTACTAGCAGCAATGCAATGACCCAGGACAACACTGAGGAATTCATGAGGAAGAACGCTATGCACATCCAGAGAAAGAACTGTGGGAGCAGAAATGCAGAAGAAAAACATATGGTTCAATGGGGATATGATTAAGGTTTTGATGTTAAAAAGATCACTTTATTGCAAATATGAATAATATGTAAATAGGTTTTGAACAATGATACATATATAACTCAGTGGAATTACTTGTCAGCTACAAGAGAGGGGAGGGAAGAGAGCTGAGAAAAATCACGAATCATATAACTATGGGAAAATATTCTGAATAAATAAATACATATGTTTTTATGTTATCACATATCAAGTATTGACAATATAACTCTGTGTGTAGGATATTGAAGGCTCCTAAACATCTCAGGTATGCTTCTTACATTTCAGTGTCTCCTTTTCACCTGACCTAAGGATGTCCAGGGCTACCAGCTACCTTCTTTGGTGTGATACATGGTTAAGAACATCTTCATAGTCTCAGACTCATTTTGGGGGTGGCCAATAGAGCACTGGACTTGAAGTCAGGAAGATCTGAGGTTGAATTTTTTTTGCCAATACTTATTAAGTCTGAGAACTTCACAGGAATATTTGCCTAGGAGAGTTTCTGTTTTCTCACCTATGGGGTGGGGACTGTAATTGTGCCTATCTCACAGCGCTATTTTGAAGACCAAATGAGATGGCATATGTAAACTACTTTGCAAACTTTGCAAGCTATATAAATGTGGGCTTTTATTATGAATATCATAAGATTGCTTTGGAATGACGACCACATACTTCTAATAAACAGAGAATGTACAAAGGCCAATACATAAAGCCACAGTGACTCTTAAGTCATTTTTCCCTACTACATGTTAACTGCTCTAGCTGATGAGTGTGAAACTTAATTTGTGTTAATCAGTTTGAGGTGAGGAGAGCACAAAATTAATTTGACACATCAATTTTGTACTTTAATAAAAATACTGAACAAATTTTGCTCCCATGCAATGAACAGCATGTTCGCCATGTAGGTCAGAAAACAGGATGGTGTCCTTCCATTAGCTACATCAAGCATATTTTAAAAGGAAGCTGTAATTTTAAAGCTCATTTTATTCCCCTTCTATTGGTCTCAAAAAGGTGACAGGTTTGAAAGGAAAACAAGGAAATAATAACGCCTTTCTTAAATTTGGTTTAGTAAAGTGGAAACAATCAAATAAGCCAACACTAGATTTGGAATCATAAGACCTAAAAGCTAATTCCATCACACTTTTGGAATTGGCTACATGATATTGGGAAAGTTATTAAAAACTTTTGTATGCCTCAGTTTCCTCACATATAAAATGAGAACGCTGGACTAAATGGCCCTTGAAATATCTTCCAGCTCTAAATCTATAATCACTATGGAGAATATGTAGTCTTTTAAGGAAAAAAAAAGATGAAATCTTTCTTGGCTAAGACTATTTGAAACAATTTTAGTGCCATGAGTCTTTTTACACCTTACTCCACTCTCTCTACACACATTCTGGTATACTCTGACACTAGCCTTCTTGTTGTTCCTTGCACAAGTTACTCTATTTCCCACTTTTCCCAACACAAGACATTTTCACTGGCTATCCAACATGCCTAGAATTTTTAGAATGCCTATTTTTGACTCCATCTCTCTAGCTCCCTTCAAATCCCAGCTAAAATCTAACCTTCTATAAGAAGCCTTAATCTCTTTTAATTCCAGTGTATTTCCTCTATTAATTATCTCCAAACTTTCCTGTATATATCTTATTTATACATAGTTGTTTGCATGTTGTCTCTCCCTCTAGACTGTGAGCTCCTCAGGAGTAGGGACTGTTTTCTTTCTTCGTATCCCCAGCACTTAGCACAGAACGTGACACATCATAAGTGTTTAATAAATATTTGTTGATTGACAATGTAAATTTCTTGTTTCACAGAGAAACGAGGCTCAAGGATATGTTCTAAAGCAGGGATTTAAAAAAAGTCAGGTTTTCCATGTATATTCCACTCCCACTTATGAGAAAAACCTAGATTTGATTCTAAAAAAATCTGACAGGCCCTAGATGTTAAAAATATGTTTTGCAGTAAAGTATTTTTATTTCTACTTAACTCACTGTTGCTTCTAGGTTGAATGTGCTTGAAGGAGGAGGGGATATCATCAGGATTGGAGAGAGGGAGTTGGGTAACAATATGCTGGTCTCTATCAGTTCTGTCACCTTGATGAATGATGGTTTCCTGAGTCAAGAATATCACTCTCTAAACCCATTAAAGTAGAAAAGAAGGTCAGATTGTCCCAAGGTGGTTCCCACATTCAAAACCACTTCCTGACATTCCATGTGTGATTGGCTGGGTCAGAGGTAAAAGGCAAAGAGTGTCTCCTTCAGGATGATTCTGTGCAGGCTTTTCGTATGATTAATGATAATCTCCATCAGAATCAGGACTCCATCAGAGATGAAAGTGTCCTGGGGAAAAAAATAAAAAACAGCCTTTTATGGCATTGCTACTTTGGATAGGAATGTTATTATTACTATTACTAATTTGGGTGTGTAATTTCCTTGGTAATGGGAAATCCCTCTACTATGCAGATTGGCAAATGTTCTGCAATTTAAAGTCTTAGAGAATCAATACAGGTAATTTGACCAAAATCTAACAGCCAGTATTTCTTAACAGCAAGACTTGAACCTAGGATAATCTGACTACAAGGTCAGCTTTCTACTACGCCAAACTATCTCTTTATCATGTTCATTATACTTGTGATTTCCATCATGTTGATCACATTAACAATGGCATTACTGCTCACTATTCATTGTTATATATCTGACCTAGGTATTTGACAAGTTGCTGAATTGTCTGGGACCATGGATTGGAAGTGACACATCTAAGGTGAGATGTCATTACAGAGAAAACTTGGATCATAGATTTAGCATTCAGAGGGACCTGAGAAGGCATTTAAGCCAACCTCTACATTTTTAAGTGAGGAAACTGAGGCCCAAAAGAGTTAAATGATTTGCCTGATGTTACCCAGTACTCCAAACCTCTCTCTTCCCATTCTTGCCTTCCCCTTGTCTCTTTTCTCCTTTCCTCTCCTCCTCATTATTCCACCCTATTTTAAATTTGAATTCTGATTAAACATTTCTTTTTTACTATAGCACCACCTACTCCCACCCTGAAGTGTTCTTACAGAAAATTCCCAGTAGAAAGTTTCTCAGAGGGATAAAGTAGCACTATAATTTGATAATTTCCCAGAATGTATAAAATTTTTATACATTTTTTTTCTTTAGGGAAAAATTGAAACAAAGTTATAATACAGTACTTCTGGACTCATTCCCTTCCCATTTTTTCCCTCCATTTCTGTCAGTTCCTGATTTCTCCTTTCTTCTCTTCTTGGGCACAGCTTATGGTGCTTCCATGGTGATAGAGGGAGGTGCTTTGGGTGACAGAGACCTTTCCTTGGTACATTCTAAGGGATCAGATATAGTACAGCTGAGTAATCTATTACATAATTTTAACTTGCTCCATTTTTTAACATGGTACTTTCTGGGGGGGGGGGTAAAGATTCACTACTGGATGGTAAAGCCATTGATTCCTGGTTTATATCAGTTCTTGTGGATCTTAGTCATGCAGAACTATCATCACTCATCATTGAAGCATATTTGAAGCAAACATATTAAGGTTCAACATGTCAAAGTTCATCTCCTCTGTTGATATCCTCTCTCATAGAAATCTCTGTTAGCTTCATTTTCACATACAGTTTCCCAGCTTCCTCAGTATCACATATCTTTTCTATTTGTATCACTATGACTTCTTCCTCATGTGACCTATGGTTTAGGGCATCTCTATCCACATTATTCTTTCTTGGATGATAATGAATTCTGAAATCATAGTTGGATAGTGCCATCTATGGCAAGCACCATCCAACTCAGCACTTGTCAAAAATATGTCAGCACAATGTTTTCTGACCATAGTTGTAATTGAGTTTTTTATATATGATCTTGGGACCTAGTTAAAATTCACTTGTAAAAAATGGGTATGTAGTATAATAAATTTCACTGTCTGTATGTTTTCTACTAATAAATACTATAGCTTTCTGGTAATTGTTCCTTTCTTGATCTAAGATTGCTCCTAAATCTTTGAAGGGTTTGTTGACGTATAGCAGAAAGAGATTTCCTGGGAATGCACTAGCTAATAACACCCGTGTACAGTTATTTAACTGATTTAACCATATACTTCAAAACTATTCATACCTTTTGGCCCTCACATCTTTTTATAAACTCGAGGGGATTAGATACAATCGACTTGACTTTCTGGTTTTGATTCATTGTAGCCATACATACCATGGAGAGAGATCATTAAGAGGTTTAGTGATAAAATATACCTTTTATATTAAATTTTTTTCAATTAATATCTATTATCTCTCTTTCATACCCTCCACAAAGAAAAAAAAACAACCAAAAATGAAACAAAACTCCTGCAACAAATTTGAAAGACAGAATTATGAACACAATAATACACACATGCATACACAGGGTCAAAGAAGTATGAACCGTTTTTGAAGTATGTGTTAAATTCTTCATGGATTCACTGGTGTTGTTAGCTTATGTAAGTGTGTCTATGTGTGTGTGTGTATACATATATACACATATACTCACACTATAGTGCTCCTGTATAAACCAATAATATACTCATATCTGTATCTTCCTACTTTTGATCTGTGTATCCCATTCTGCTATCATCTTTCCGTTTATTGGTGAGTTCATCCCATTCACATTCACGGCTATGATTATAGTCTATGTATTTCTCTCCAATTTGACTTCTTCCTTAGGTTCTGCCTTTTCCCTTATCTTTCTTACTGTCCACTTAAAACTTTTTGCTTTTAGTCAGTTCCCCCCCCCCTTCTCCTTTGCTAATGTTACTCTCCATTCCAGCACCTCTCCTCTTATTTATTCCCATTTTACTATAGTGCTTTTAAGCTACTCCCAATCCTCTCCCTCCCTTGCATTGCTTCCCTCCCCACCATTCCATTTATTACTCTTCTACTTCTCTTTAGGGGATGATACAATTCTCTGCCCGAATAGATCTGATTGTTCTTTCCTCTTTGAGTCAATTTCAGTGCACGTAAGAATTAAGTATTACCTGTTTCCAACCTCTTTCACCCTCCCATTGTATTGGTCTTCTCCCCTCCCTGCATACACTTCTTTGTGAAATATTAACTTCCCCCATTTTGTCTCTTTTTCCATTTTTCTTATTATTACCCTCTTTTTTTAACCCCAGTTATATATATATATATCAGGGATATAAATTTTCTCCTGAGTACTGCTTTGGCTGCATCCCATAGATTTTATTTTATTTTATTTTTTTAAACCCTTAACTTCTGTGTATTGGCTCATAGGTGGAAGAGTGGTAAGGGTGGGCAATGGAGGTCAAGTGACTTGCCCAGGATCACACAGCTGGGAAGTGTCTGAGGCTGGATTTGAACCTAGGATGTCCCATCTCTAGGCATGACTCTCAATCACTGAGCTACCCAGCTGCCCCTATCTCATAGATTTTGATAAGTTGCTTTTGACATTTCATCCTATACATTTTGTCACTCTTTCCTCTAAGTATACTTCTAGCTACTCTGATGATAAAAACAATTTTGAGAGTTACCAATATCATCTTTTCTTATAGGAATACAAATCATTTCGACTTATTAAATTCCTTAAAAATGATGTAGCACCCACCTCAGAGTTTTTGTGAGAATCTTAGGGAAAAATAAATGCAAAGTGCTTAACAGTGTTTAGTACATAGTAGACACTATATCAAAGTGTTTTTTTAAATACCTTGTTTAAACATGGACTTTGCCTTGTTTTTAGACTTGAATGCTCAATGAACTGGCAAATGCATTATTTTTGACTTGCTCAGTGATGGGCAAAGTTTTTAAAGAGGGGGCCAAAGGAAAGGAAATGCTCATCTGTCAGTTTGTTTCTAAGGCAACACTTTCGAAGTTTCACTGTATTGTATCCTAATCATTGTATTTGTCAGATTAGGAATAATGTCACCAGGCTGGATAGAACATTTCAGGGGACTGCATCTGGCCTGCAGGCTGTAGTTTGCCCATCACTGGTAGCTTCTTGATATTGATAAAATATTTCTTATTTTTTTTTAGGCCTTCTCACCTTTAAGACCAAACTTACTTAGGGCTTAGGAAAATAGGAAAAGAAGAGAGCTAGATAGATGGAAGAACAGATACACAAATGGAGAGATCGATGAACAGGTACATAGAGAGATATATAGATAGAGAGATAGATAGATAGAGAGATAGATCGATCCACTCTTTTCTTTACTATAGCAACACATAAAATTGTTTTATACAAAAATAGATAAACCTTTGGTTTTCTGAAAAGCTTGAATAAAAATGCTTTGCAATTTCCTGAAAATAGCAATACATGTTAGTCTGAATATATTCAAAAACATATGCATACATATTCATTATATGTCCATATATAAGTAAATTATGTTATTCGATGGGAAGTTAAGGAACCTCCAGTGAGGAGATCCCGTTGAAGAGCTAATCCTCAGATTTTATGTGTGATAAGCTTTAGTATAACATATTTTTCCATTAAATATTTTAAAAATAAAATGGAATAATCCATTCTAATTTTTTAATTTTTTGCTAATGTTCAATCATTTACTTTGATACATAGGATCATATGATGTGGGATTCGTGCAGCAAATTCTAGGATTCCTTTTCAGAGATTTTCCGCACTCATTTCTATATATTTTTTTTCTCTTTTTCTCTCTCATCATAAACTATTTGCAATTTCTTTGGGCAGTGAGCCATTCTGGTGTGGTGTATAATTTGTTTTGTTCAGCGGTTTCTTATCATGCATAGATGAAATGCCTTTTTTATCACTCATTCAAATTATTGTTTTCCTCTGGTGATAGTTTTTTGCTTCTTTTTTTTTTTTTGCAGCTTCTGTGTTTACTTTATTACTTGTGACTAAGGCATGTTTTCCTAGCAGGAACTTGGCAGAGACTTGTATTAAGTGTCACTTCATCATCATTCAGCACCATAGTCACAGATGAAAATCCTCACATATGGAAGAAAAAAGAGTGAGGGAAGCATAAACAGGTTAACTAGTTTAAACAAAATAATCCCCTGCATCTCCATAACCTCTACTTCACATGCAAATTATTTCAGACATTTATAACCTATATTAACATATTTAATTTACTTGATTGTATTTTTCCTTGAAATTTCATTTGCTTTGTCTAGCATGGATAAGAGATAAAATGGCATAAGAGGCTTTAAAATGTATTTTGGTCATGTCCTTGAGCAAGGGCATAAAATTCCCATGAAATATCAAATTCAACTCTGCAGACATAAGCAGGTGAGTAAGCTATAGCCAAACTTTTGGAAATGCCTCTAAAGCCTTTGAGACTAGTATCACTCACTAGAATTTTTTCAAAATAAATCTAGGCAAAAAAAGAAGTAAAACCTACCAAAAATGTAGCTTAACATTTTCTTTGCTTAGTTGATCCCAAGAGATCAAATAGCACTGTGTGTTTCTCAGTATTAGAGAAAGTCAGCTTCAGGCATCTTATATTGTATCTCCTCCCTTCAGAATGTACTCCTTTTAAACTTATTCCATTTATGAGAATCCTATTTGTGAAACTCTTTACCCAAGAGCCCATACTTATCAAGATTCAGGCTTGTGGAACAATATTTCTTTTATGGCATCACAGTGAGGTAGGTTGTGTTGCCTATATCCTCTTTTATAGAATATTAGGCCCTTTGAAAGGGATTAACACTTAAAGGTCATCTAATCCAAATCACTTATTTTAGAGTAGTAGAAGCCGATGCAATTAGTTAAAACATTTGTGATTAATTCATTGTCATACAGTTAAAAAAGTAGCAAAGTCAGTACTTGAACATAGGTTCTCTTATTCCAAATTCAGTGTTCTTTTTCCTACACAGGACTATCAAAAGAAGCTTTCAATATGCACACTGGGTTGGAGGGGGAAGAGTATATATAATGCTTTGTAAATGGTTAAGTTCTACATAATTGTCAACTAATATTTATATTAATAATAACAAAAATAATGACCCACCACTCCACTCCTAACATAAGGTTATTCATCTCTTGGGCACTATTAATCTTGATTTCTATCTAATTTCATCATGATTTTAACTCCAGTTGCCCTTTATTCTTGCTTTCTCTTTTAATCTGAACTAGTAGATTTAGTAACCCTTATAAAGAAATATGATCATACATTTTCATTTCTGCTCTTTTAACTTCAAATGAAGAAAAAGTCCAATTAATGATCTTTGCTTTTTCTATGAGTCATTTCTAGAGAATACTTCCCATTCTCCCTTGAAACAAAGAAAAATAATTAAAAAAAACTCCTCCCATGACCTTGTCTGATAAACAAAATTTTTCCCCTTTCAGTCAAAAGAATAGGAATATCATTTGATATTAGATCATCAGATCATAGAAAGCTGGAAGAGATATTTAAAGTCATATGGTCTAATCCTCTTATTTGAAAGATGATGGAACTAAGACTGAAAGAAGTTTTGACTAGCTTAGTCTCAGATTCCATTTTTTTCTTCAGATATCTTTTAAATTGACCAGAATTTACTTTTGTCTTAATAATCTTTAAATTTATTTTGTTATAGTCAATATGTATTTTGGTGTTTGTGTTTTGTTTATTTCATTTTGTGTCCATTCTTCGAAATCTCCCCATTTAAAAAAAATCCTCTTATTTGTCACTTCTGAAACTTAATATTCAATTGCTTTTATTTATTAGTGGCTGTTCTGCCATTTTCAAATGCATTGCCATGCACCTTTTATCTAGTTCTTTGCCATTGACAACAGTTCAGCTTCTGTTTTTTAAAGTCAGGAATTCAATTATTTTTTAAAAATATTTTCCATGTTTACATGATTCATTTTCTTTCCCTCCCCTCTTCACTCCTCAAACCTGGAGCCGACAAGCAATTCTACTGGGTTGTACAAATGTTATCACTTAATACCTATTTCTCTATTATTCATTTCTGCTATAGAGCAATCTTTTAAAGCCAAAACCCTAACTCATATACCCATATATACAAGTGATAAGTTATAAGTCATATGTTTTTCTTTTGCATTCTACTCCCAAAGTATTTTCTCTCAATGTGGATAACATTCTTTCTCATAAGTTCTTCAGGCACGTCCTGGATTATTGTATTGCTACTGGTAATAAAGTCCATTACATTGGATAGTTCCATAATGCTTCACTTTCTGTGTACAATATTCTCTTGGTTCTGCTCATTTCACTCTGTATCAATTCATTGCGGTTCTTCAGTTCATATAGAAATCCTTCAGCAAAATAATATCCTATCACCAACATACACCACAACTTGTTTAGCTATTCCTCAATCAATGGACAGCCCCTTATTTTTCCAATTTTTTGCCACCACAAAGAGTGCAGTTATGAATATTCTTGTGCGAATATTGTTCATTATTATCTCTTTGGGGTACAAACCCAGTAGTGGTATTGCTGGATCAAAGGGCATGCAGTCTTTTAATTTGGGCATAATTACTTTGCCTTCCAGAATGTTTGGTTTAATTCACAGCTCCATCAGCAATTAATTAGTATCCCAATTTTGCCACATCCCCTCCAATATTTATTATTTTCCTTTACTATCATATGGGCCAATCTGCTAAGTGTGAGGTGGTACCTCAGAGTCATTTTGATTTGCATTTCTCTAATTAGGAGGGATTTAGTAAAGTTAACAATTTAAATTCAGTGTTTAGCTTAAGCCATATTGATAGAGAAATTTGATTCAAAGTGTTTGGGGAAACTAGCTTTTATATCAGGGATTCTAAAGCTTTTTTTTTGTATCATGGGCCATTTTAGCAGTCTGATGAAGCCAATAGGCCACTTCTCTGGATAATATATTTAATTTATTAAAATAAAATATATGGGGATAAAAAGGAAAATAATATTAGTTAAATAAATATGTATTTTCCCTTTTAAGGTTTGCAGAATCCCTGAAATCTATTCAGAGAGAATGTTGGGAATATAAGTTAAAAGCACATGCTGTAGAGGGTCTCACATTTGAAAATAACTGATATCTATCTCAGGTTTTCATTTATTACAGCTTTGGTTCAGAGAAGAGTCAGCATACTGTAGTGGATATATAGTGCTAGACTAGGAATCTGTAATTCCCTGATTTAAATTCATTCTCTGATAAATTTTAAATTGTGTGACTCTAGAAAAAATTACTCAGATTATATGTTATATTTGGAAAACTCCTTAGATTCTGTCAATTAACTTCTAGAAAGGTGTTGTTCTGCCTTGATGGAGGGGCTTCCACACCCAAACCCATTTAAGGAAATACTAAAATCACAGCTTTTTAAATTTTTTTTCATGTAAGGATCAAGGAACCATAAATTCCTAAGTAAGGTCTCTGTTACCTTGAGGAAACTAAGTGAAATTAGACTCATCAGACAGGATTTAAGATCTGAACTATAATAATTGTGTTTAAGTTGTTATCCCATAATATCAAGAATAAAATAATTTCACTTCATTGAACCTTTATTAAGCACCTACTATGTTCCAAGAAATATGTTAATCAATTGCTAGGAAATTGTTCACATTTTGGTGTGTGTTTGTTTTGTTTTTCCTTCTTCCAACTTCACACATACTAGTAGTCATTTAGTTTCTAATTAATCTCCTCCAAAGAAATATTATCCAGACTGTAGTGTGTAAAAGCTCAGAGTCTTATAGATCTGGAAGAGGCCTCCAGAGTCATCCTGCTGACTTCAGGAAGATCTTTACTTAAACTATCTCAGACAGATGGCAGGGACTGTAGTCTCCTCTGGTAGTCTGTTCTTGTGTTTAACTGCCCTTATAGTATGAAACTTATGTCTAACCTAGATCTCTCTCGCTGCATCTTAAGCTGATTTAATCTTGTTCTATCCACTGTGGAGAGGGAGAACATCTGGTCACCAACCTCCCCTTTACTAATCCTTCTTACATTGGGGAACTGTTAATAAATCACAACTCAGTTTTCTTTTCTGCAAGCTAAATAATTTTCACATCTTCAACCTTACCTTTCCTCATATGTCCTATTTGCCAAATCTTTCATCATTTTTGTGACTCTCCTCTGGTCTCTTTTCTGATCCAGCACATCTCTTAAAATGCAGAGCTGCAAAATGGACACAGTCAACTAAAAAGGGCTTAAATGCTGAATATGTAGAAAGAAGTGTAACAGTTGGCAGTGGGATCATGGTTTAAAGAGAACAGGCAATGGAATCAGAGGCTAAGGCCCAAATTTGGTCTGTGGAACCTTGGGAAAATCATTTTATCTATCTAGCCCTAAATTTCTTCATCTTTAAAATGAAGACCTTTTTTATCTGTGGATAGTGTGGGGCTGTAAGAAGAAAATGTTCTCTTTGGGGACCAAGTCTATTACAAGTATAACACCCTACCTGATCTCTCTGACTCTCTCCATAATAGTAACAACAACTAAAATGATGACTACCGTGCCTGAAATGGCAGCCTCTTGGGCTAGGGACTGAGAGGCAGTGGTCACAGTAAACTACTTGTCATAGCAGCAGGAGAGAGTTGCACTGTATATGAGATCATTGGAAAGGTAGAATTTCAGTGTTGACACAAATGGTCTTATCCTATTTTGAAATGAACTAGCTGACAATGGAATCAGCAATAACTAGGTCTCTGATAGTTACATGACTATGGTGACTGGAATCTTCTTGATTCTCAGTTATAATGGATTTTGAGCTCATTGTCCTCAGGCTGAGAGAATTGTTCCATCCCTGGTTTCGAATTCACCAGATAATGATATACCCACTAGAATGTTGAGGAAAATAGTGCCTTTTTATATGTTCCCAGACAGGCAGAGTTATAGCAAACAACTCAAATTCTACATTCTCTAGGAATATCTGAAGTCTCTTAGGTAGAATCGGTGGCAGGCCACATAAACATACAGTTAAGTAGAGATTTTGTCATGCAGGCTTAATGGTGTGTTCAAATCAACCCCAGGCTTAATATAGTTTGATATCTTAAATAAGAGAACAGATTTCAGTCATTTAAAAGGGCTTAAGGTAAGTGTGAAATTTTTTTGAAAACAATTCAATAAAATGAAATGATGAAAGAGATCTGTTCTTTAATTGTTCTGGAATGTTATTCTTCTCTTTGGATGCTACATGAAGATATCGTGTTGGTACTATTGAAAATCTTTCCCAATAATTGGAATATGTAGTTTTCCAGAAATTTTATGAGAAGAAAGTATTGAGGGACAAGAGAGGGAGTTAAGAGGAAACTTCTGCCTCAGCCTTAGCCAAATCTCATTACCCACCCTTTTCCAGCTTTCACTAGAGGTTAACCTTCTATTTTGTGGATTATGTTGATCTGGACAATTTTAGAATTCACAACTTCCAATCAGTTTCCTGAATAACTTTACCAAATGAACTGGCAATAGGATATGCATCATCAGGTGCTTAGTATAGCCAGTGGTTCCCAAACTTTTTTGGCCTACCACCCCCTTTCCAGGAAAAAATATTACTTAGCCCCTGGAAATTAATTTTTAAAAAATTTTAATAGCAATTAATAGGAAAGATAAATGCATCTGTGGCCATCACCACTCCCTAGATCACTGCAGCACCCACCAGAGGGCGGTGGCAACCACTTTGGGAATCACTGGTATAGTCTGAAGATATAGGTTCATAAAGAACCCAGGAAATAGACTACATGATTCCTAAGAGAAAATTATTAGATATCTTCTAAAAGGGATATATGATCTTTCACTAACCAGGAGCTATGAGTTATAAATCACCATATGTACTTCTAAGTTATGAGTTATACATCACCATATGTACTTCTTTTTTCCCCCCTAAGTGGTATATGTACTAATAGGAGAGCTTATCACAGACTTTGTGAGAATGTTTTATAGCAACTGTTCATATTGGACGCCTTGGTAAATAATAATTTCTTAAAAGTTACTTTAGGCTGGCTAAGTAATTCTGGGAATCTTGGGGACAAAGCACTCTGGTGGGATAATGATATTTGAGGCAATGATATTAGGAAATATTCACCGACAGCAACATGGTGGAGTAGAGGCAGGGAATCCCCTGAATTCTCTCAAAGTCTCCTCAAACCAGCTTTAAGATAGCACCTAAAAGTAAATTCTGGGGCATTAGAACAAATGAAAAATGGGGTGAAAAAATATCCATCCCAAGACAATTTAGAAGGTAGCAGGAAAAGTCTGTTTCATGGGGCAAGAGTGGAGCACAGTCCAGTGAAGACTTCCAGCAGTCTTTGAGTCACCTGAATCACTATCAGTGACTTTTGAAGCCCTCAGGATGCAGAGAAGGGAGATTGGATTGGGGAAGGCAGTGGTCAGGAGCAAAATAATTCCGAGCAGGGGCAGAGTGGAAAAATAGAGAAAAAGAAGAAAAAATGGGGGGAATTGGGATGGAGCACAATACACAAAAATGATTTGTGAAAAAATTATAATACATTTCTCAGATAAAGATATTACTTCTCAAACATATAGAGAATGGAGCTAAATTTATAAAAATACAACTCCTACTCCAATTGATGAATGGCCAAAGGAACAAGCAATTTTCATATCAATAAATCAAAGCTGTCTACAATCATAAGAAAAATATTCTAAATCTCTATTGATTAAAGAAATGTAAATGAAAACAATGTCGCACCTATCAAATTGCCTAATAGGACAGAAAAGGAAAATGACAAAAGTTGGAGGGGATGTAAGAAAATTGGGGCACCAAAGCATTGTTGGAGTTGTGAACTTACACAACCATATGGAGAGGAGTTTGGAACTGTGCCTAATGACCTATAAAACCATAAATATAGATATATATGTATATATACATATATATATATCTCCATTGACCCAGAAATATTACTACTAAGCCTACATCCTAAAGATGTAAAAAAAGGAAAAGGACATATATATATATATATATATGTATATGTATATATATACATATTCAAAAATATTCATAACTGCTTTTTTGTGTTGGCAACCATTTGAATGAGCAATTAAGGAATTGCTAAACAAATCTTGATATATGGTTGTAATGGAATACTACTGTGCTATAAGGAAAGACAAGCAGGATACTTTAAAAAAACTTGGAAAAACTTACATGAACTCATGCAAAATGAAGTAAGTGGAAAGAAGAGTGTATACAGTAATAGAAAATAGTTTAAGGATGATCAACTGTAGATGACTTAGCTCTTCTGTGCTAAACAATGATTCAAGACACTTCAGAAGTACTTATGGTGGAAAATGCTATTCACTTCCAGAGAATGAATTGACAAAGTCTGAATACAGACTGAAGCAAACTTTTTATTACTTTGTTTTTGTGTTTTTTGTTTTCTTTCTCAACATAACTAATATATAAATTTATTTTGCATGACTTTAAATATGTAATCTAATTCAAATTGCTTGCTTTCTCAAAGAGTAATAGAAGGAGAATGAGAGATCATTTGGAATACCAAATTTTTAAAAATGAATTTCAAAATATTTTACATGTTATTGAAAAAAGAAAATATAAAAAAGAAAAAATAGAAGATCTGTCCCTTAAGAGTTGTTCTCAGAATCCTGTTACAGAGATGTAGTTAGGCAAATCTTGGAAATCTAGCTGGATAATGAGAATAAGTTTTGGGATGAGAATGTCACAGATTTTATACATCTAGGAATTCCATAAAAAGAATTAATAATAGAGTTTCTTCTTGAAAGGTACTCAATGTACAAAGTGTATCGGTAATAGGACAACTATTTTCTCTTCTACTGAAAAAGAAATGCTTTAAGCACAAATGACTCATAAGTGCCTATTGGCAAATAGTAATCCATCACTTTTATTATATTCTCCTTGGAGGTTGATACTTAAACATATGAAATTATTTGAAAGATTTATGAACAAATAATTTCACTCTTACCTGTAACTGCATTGCTTGTGTAACATCCATGGATTTCCTAGCAAACTATGCATAGGCATGGCTTTCTTGTTCTTTCATCAATGATATCCTTATGGCAATGATCATCTCTAAGTTGCTGTATAGATCATCTCCTGCTGGATAAGCAGTACCTGGGAGTTTAGGTTGCTGCCATAATTTTTTTTTTCCTTTTGGTGCATTGCTTCAGGAGGGTGATATGGGAATATCATTCCCCTTTGTAGGACATCTAAGGGAGAGATCAAAAGGAACGACATTTCAGTCATTCCTTTTAAAGTCTATTGAGTTAGAGGTTTAAAATACTATTTGGCAAATTTTCACCCCATTAAGGAATCAAAGATATTGGTCAAGAATAATTATCTTTTTGCAAAATTAATTAATTTATTATTTTTAGAAAATATTTCCATGGTTACATGATTCTTTCTCTCCCTTCACCCTCTCACCCCCACCCCTGTAGACGATGCATATTTCCAATGAGTTTTACATATGTCATTGGTCAAGACCTATTTTCATATTATTAATAGTTGCAATAGGGTGGTTGTTTAGAGTCTACACCCCAAATCATATCCTCTTCAATCCACGTGTTCAAGTAGTTGTTTTATTCTATGTTTCTACTTCCATAATTCTTCTGAATGTGAATAGCATACTTTCTCATAAGTCCCTCAGAGTTGTCCTAGATCATTGCATTGCTGCTAGTAGAGCAGTACATTACATTCAATTTTTACCACAGTGTATCATTCTCTGTGTATAATGTACTTCTAGTTCTGCTCCTTTTATTATGCATTAATTCCTGGAGGTCATTCCAGTTCACATGGAATTCCTCTAGTTCATTATTCCTTTGAGCACAATAGCATCCCATCACCAGTAGATACCACAATTTTTTCAGCAATTCCACAATTGAAGGGCATATCTTAGTTTTCCAGTTTTTTGCCACTACAAAGAGTGTGGCTATGAATATTTTTGCACATGTCTTTTTCCTTATGTTCTCTTTGGGGTATAAACCCAGCAGTGATATGGCTAGATCAAAGGGCAGTCTTTTAAAGCTCTTTGAGCATAGTTCCAAATTGTCATCCAGAATGATTGGATCAATTCACAACTCCACCAGCAATGCATTGATATCCCAAATTTGCCACATTCCCTCCAACTTTTATTACTTTCCTTTGCTGTCATGTTAGCCAATCTGCAAGGTATGAGGTGGTACCTCAGATTTATTTTGATTTCCATTTCTCTAATTATAAGAGATTTAGAACACCTTTTCAAGTGGTTATTGATAGCTTTGATTTCTTTATCTGAAAATTGCCTATTCATGTTCTTTGCTCATTTATCAATTGGAGAGTGGCTTGATTTTTAGTACAATTGATTTAGCTCCTTATATATTTGAGTAATTAAACCTTTCTCAGAGTTTTTAGTTATAAATATTTTTTCCCAATTTGTTGAAGCAGTTGTCATCAAAACAATATCTTACTGGCTAAGAGACAGAAGGGAGGACTTGGGGTGAATGACCTCAAAAAGACATGATAAATCCAAAGAGCCCAGCTTTTGGGACAAAAATCTACTATTTTACAAAACCTGCAGGGAAAATTGGAAGACAATATGGGAGATATTAGGTTTAGATCAACATCTCACACCCTACACCAAGATAAATTCAGAATAGGTGAAAGCCATGAATATAAAGAAGGAAACTATAAGTAAATTAAGTAAACACAGAATAGTATACTTGTCAGATCTCTGGGTAAGGAAAGATTTTAAAACCAAACAAGAGTGAGAAAAAATTATAAAATGTAAAACAAAAAAATTGATTACATTAAATTAAAAACTCTTTGTACAATCAAGAATAATTTTCAGACTTCTAGGAAGATGGTGGCTTAGACAGAGCTAATCTTAAAACCTCTGCACCCTTACACACCAAGATAAAAAACAATGCACTTCAAGAAGAAAGAGGACCAAATCTAATAATGGGACAGAGCAGGGGGAACCCTACTGCATCAAAACTAAAGAGGTACAACAAGAAAAAAAGCTTCAATTCCTGAACTGTTGGGTCTGAGGACATAGAAGGGGAATCCCAGGATCCCAGGATGCCTCCCCCATGTGCTGTGTGAAGTCTCCAGTGGCCTGGGAAATCTCATGGCCCACCACAGGGCCAGTGGGCTGTTGGGGGAGAGGATCTTGTTGGCACCTAACTCAGGGAGTCAAACACAATCACTGGAGAGGTGACTGAAGGAGAAAACCAGAGAAACACAGCAAAAACACCCAGAAGATGGTGGCTTAGAGAGAGCCAAACCCGAAACCTCAGACAGCTTGGCTTCCTCATATCAAGATCAAGAATGCAGGGCTTCAAGAGGAAAGAAAACCAGATCAAACACAGTGGACAGGGCAGGGGGCCCCCACTACTGGAGAGCTCAGTTCATCAAAAATGCTCCTTCTTGTCCCCTCATGTTTTTTTTTTGTTTCTTTGTTTTTCCCTCCCCTGGAGGTTTTAGCCTCAGGGCAGATAAAGCAGTAAAATTAATCCAATCAATAGAGGATTAATCCCAATAATTGGATAGACAAGAAGTCTTCAGAGGGCAGAGAAAGTAACTGCAAACGTCCATTACCAGCTGGATCATTCATCAAAGATCATTAAATACGTCTGCTCAAACTAGCAGAACAAGGAAGGGGAAAAACATGAGTAAGCAACAGAAAAAGAGAAAAAATGACAATTGACAGCTTTTTTCAAGGAAGTGAAAAGAGAACAAATGAAACAGAAATAGAAGAAGAGGAAGTAGTTCAAGCTAACTGGACACAGGCTTTGGAAGATCTCAAAATTAAATTAACTCAAGGATTTAAAACTCAATTAACTCAAGAACTTAAGGAACTCAAAAAGCAATCAAGAGAGGCTGAAGACAATTTGAAAAATGAAATACATGAGCTAAAACAAGAAAATAAAGTCTTAAAAGCCAGACTTGGCCAGCTTGAAAATGAAGCAAATAAAGCAAAAGATGATCTATGACGAAAATCAGACCAGAAAGAGAAAGATGACCAAAAAGCCAGGGATGAAATTCAGTCTTTAAAAAACATAACTCAAAAACTAGAAGCAAATGACTTCACAAGGACACAAGAATGTATTAAACAAAATTTAAAACAATGAAAAAATTGAGGAGAATATGAAACACCTCATTGATTCAAACAAAGATCTTGAGAACAGAGCTAGAATAGAGAACTTAAGAATTATTGGCTTACCAGAACATCATGATAAAAGAAAAATTTTACAAGAAATTATCAGAGAAAATTGCCCAGAAATTCTTGAACAAGAGGGAAAAGTGGAAATAGACAGAATCCACAGATCACCTCCTACATTTAATCCATAACTGACAACTTCCAGGAATATTATAGCCAAATTCAAAAACTACTAGACCAAGGAAAAAATATTACAAGCTGCTAAAAAGAAGTCATTATGATATCAGGAAACCACAGTTAGGATAACACAGGAACTGGCTGCACCTACATTAAAGGACGGGAAGGCATGGAACACAATATTCCAGAAAGCAAGAGAACTGGGTCTACAACCAAGAATCAACTATCCAGCAAGACTAACTATATTATTGCAGGGGAAAGTAGGGTCATTCAATAAAACTGAGGACTTCCAAACACTTATCCAGAAAAAAACCGCACTTAAACAGAATTTGCTGCCCAAACAGAGAACTCAAGAGAATCAACATAAGGTAATTAAGAGAATGGGGGGAGGAGAAAAAAATTATTTTCTTTAAAGGACACAACAAGTTCAATCAATTTATATCCCCAGAAGAAAAGAAGGTATTGGCAAATATTAAAAATTATTATTACCAACAGGGTAACTAGAAGAAGTTTACATAGAGGGAACAGGGTCAAAGTGTATAGGATGAAATGTCAAGAAATATATATATATATATATATATATATATGTATGTATGTAGGTAGGTAGGTATAAATATATACAAATTTGGGGGGGAAGAAGATAATAATGAGAAAAATTGGAAAACAAACAAAAAGGAATACATTTATATTCTATAAAGAAGAGCATGGGACCAACAGGGAAAAATAACAATACACAGTAAGAGTAAAGAGGTTAGAGAGAAGAAATATTCAATACTTAAGTGTATTGAAATCAACTTAGAGAAGAACAATCAGATCTATAGGGGCAGAAAATTGATTCACGCACTGTAGAGAAGTAGAAAGGTAATAAAAGACTGGTGGGGAGGGAAGCAATACTAGGGAGGGAGAGGGTTTGGGGGTGAGTGCAGCATGGCTTTAAAGAACAATAAGAGAGGAATAAGAAGGGAGGGGAGAGAAAGGGAAGTACAAGGGAGGGGATTATAGGAACTGATTAAAAACAAAACACTGGTATAGAAGGAAACAGTGAAAGAAGAAAGGACAGGACTAGGAGAGACAATTAAAATGTCTGGGAATATACACAGTTGATAATTATAACTCTGAATGTGAATGGGATGAACTGGCCCATAAAACAGAAGCAAATAGCAAAGTGGATTAGAAACCAAAATCCTACCATATGTTGTCTACAAGAAACACACATGAGACAGACAGACATACAAAATGTGAAAATGAGAGGATGGAACAAAATATTTTGGGCATCAAATGAGAAAAAGAAGGCAGGGGTGGCTATCATGATCTCTGACAGAGCCAAAGTAAAAATATATAAGGTTAAAAGAGATAGGGAAGGTAACTACATCCTAATAAAAGGCAGTATAAACAATGAAGAAATATGAGTACTCAATATGTATGCACCAAACAGTATAGTTTCCAAATTTCTAAAGGACAAGCTAGTAGAGCTCAAGGATGAAATAGATAGCAAAACCATACTAGTGGGGGACCTGAACCTTCCCCTAGAAAGAGATGAGAGAAGTGAATGAAACCCTAGAAAAAATAGAGTTAATAGATATATGCAGAAAAATGAATAGAGACAAAAAGGAATACACCTTCTTCTCAGCAGTACATGGAACATTCACAAAAAGAGACCATGTAGGGCACAGAAACATGGCAAACAAATGCAAAAAAGGAGAAATAATAAATGTAACCTTCTCAGATCATAATGCAATAAAAATAGTTATTAGTAAGAATACATAGAGAGGCAAACCTCTAATGGAGAGGAAATCAAGGCAATCATTAAAAACTATTTTGCCCAATTATATGACAACAAATATAACAACTTAGTTGATATGGATGAATATTTGGAAAAATATAAATTGCCTAGATTAACAGCAGAAGAAATAAAATACTTAAATAATCCAATATCAGAAAAAGAAATTGAATAGGCCATCCAAGAACTCCCCAAGAAAAAATCACCAGGGCCTGATGGATTCACAAGTGAATTCTAGCAAACATTCAAAGAACAATTAATCCCAATATTATACAAATTATTTGATATAATAAGCAAAGAAGGAATCTTACCAAACTCCTTTTATGACACAAATATGGTACTGATTCCAAAGCCACATAGATCAAAAACAGAGAAAGAAAATTACAGACCAATCTCCTTAATGAATATAGATGCAAAAATCTTAAATAGAATACTAGCAAAAAGACTCCAGCAAGTGCTCAAGAGGGTTATTCATCACGATCAGGTGGGACTTATACCAGGAATGCAAAGATGGTTCAACATTAGGAAAACCATCCATATAATTGACCATATCAATAGTCTAACAAACAACAATCACATGATTATATCAATAGATGCAGAAAAAGCCTTTGACAAAATACAGCATCCATTCCTATTGAAAACACTGGAAAGTATAGGAATAGAAGGACGCTTCCTAAAAATAATAAACAGTATATACCTAAAACCATCAACAAGCATTATATGCAATGGGGATAAATTAGAAGCCTTCCCAATAAGATCAGGAGTGAAACAGGAATGCCCATTATCACCTCTATTATTCGACATAGTACTAGAAACACTAGCAATAGCAATTAGAGAAGAAAAAGAAATTGAAGGTATCAAAATAGGCAATGAGGAGACTAAGCTATCACTCTTTGCAGGTGATATGATGGTATCCTTAAAAAATCCTAGAGAATCAGCTAAAAAGCTAGTAGAAATAATCAACAACTTTAGCAACATTGCATGATACAAAATAAATGCACATAAGTCATCAGCATTTCTATATATTTCCAACACATTAGAGCATCAAGAGGTAGAAAGAGAAACACCATTTAAAATCACCCTAGACAATATAAAATACTTAGGAATCTATCTACCAAACAAAAACAGGAATTATACGAACATAACTACAAACCATTTTCCAAACAATTAAAATTAGATCTAAACAATTGGAAAAAACATTTAGTGCTCATGAGTAGGAAGAGATAATATAATAAAAATGACCATTTTCCCCAAATTAATTTACTTATTTATTGCCATACCTATCAAACTGCCAAAAATGTTTTTACTGCATTAGAAAAAACTATAACAAAGTTTATTTGGAAGAACAAAAGATCAAGAATATCAAGGGAAATAATGAAAAAAAATGTAAACGAAGGTGGCTTAGCAGTACAAGATATTAAGCTATACTATAAAGAAGCAGTCATCAAAACAATATGGTACTGGCTAAGAGACAGAAGGGAGGATCAATGTAATAGACTTGGTGTAATTGACATCAGCAAGACAGTTTATGATAAACCCAAAGAGCCCAGCTTTTGGGACAAAAATCCACTATTTGACAAAAACTGTTGGGAAAATTGGAAAACAATATGGGTGAGATTAGGTTTAGATCAACATCTCACACCCTACACCAAGATAAATTCAGAATGGTATACTTGTCAGATCTCTGGGAAAGGAAAGATTTTAAAATCAAGCAATAGTTAGAAAAAAGTACAAAATGTAAAATAAATAATTTCGATTATATTAAATTAAAAAGGTTTTGCACAAACAAAAACAATGCACCTAAAATCAGAAGGGAAACAACAAACTGGGAAAAAATCTTTTATAACAAAACAATTCTGACATAGGTCTAATTACTCAAATATACAAGGAGCTAAATCAATTGTATAAAAAATCAAGCCATTCCACAGTTGATATATGGGCAAGAGACACGAATAGGCCATTTTCAGATAAAGAAATAAAAATATCAATAAGCACATGAGAAAGTATTCTAAATCTCTAATAATTAGAGAAATGGAAATCAAAACAACTCTGGGGTACCACCTCACACCTAGCAGATTGGCTAATATGAGCAAGGGAGAGTAATGAATGTTGGAGGGGATGTGGGAAAATTGGGACATTAATGCACTGCTGATGAAGTTGCGAACTGATCCAACCATTCTGGATGACAATTTGGAACTATGCCCAAAGAGCGATAAAAGAATGCCTGCCCTTTGATCCAGACATACCATTGCCGGAATTGCACTCCAAAGAGATCATAGATAAACAGACTTGCACAAAAATATTTTTAGCTGTACTCTTTGTGGTGGCAAATAACTGGTAAGCAAGGGTATGCCCTTCAATTGGGGAATGGCTGAACAAATTGTGGTATCTGTTGGTGATGGAATACTATTGTGCTCAAAGGAATAATAAACTGGAGGAATTCCATGTGAACTGGAAAGACCTCCAGGAATTAATGCAGAGTGAAAGGAGCAGAGCCAGAAGAACATTGTACACAGAGACCAATACACTGTGGTAAAATAGAATGTAATGGACTTCTGTACTAGCAGCAATGCAATGACCCAGGACAATTATGAGGGATTTATGGAAAAGAATGCTACCCAAATTCAGAGGAAGAACTACAGGACTGGAAATACAGAAGAAAACTGCTTAAACACTTGGGTTGATGAGAACATGATTGGGGATGTAGACTTGAAAAGACCACACCAATGTAACTATCAATAATTTGTAAATAAGTCTTGACTGACCACATATGTTAAAACCAGTGGAAATACGAGTTAGCTATGGGGGTGGCGTTTTTGAGGGGGTGAAGGGCAAAGTAAAAACATGAATTATGTAACCATGGTAAATTTTTCTAAAAACAAAAAAATTAATAATAAGAAAAAAATAATTTTCAACCAGAATCTAGAGCACATTTGTCTCCCAAAGTAGTCATATCAAGGGCTCTGATTTGCATGATGTTAAAGAAGCCTTGGAATATCCCTATAGGTCTGCACTCACATTGGCTTCATGATTTGTGTTCCAATGTCTTCCCTCAGTGGATGAAATAAAGCTGAGGACATAACATTGACACTTACTCAAAGTTTGCAAAATTGGATTTTTAATTATTGCTATCTGATTCATATCAGACATTATAAGTCTCATGATTTATTTTAAATAAATGTAATTTTACATTCTAAAATTTTCCTTTACTTGTGGTCTATGTGACTATGGGCATGTCACTTCAAAACAATTCTTCATTTATATATATTTTAAGGTTTACAAAAAACTATTCCTCAGCAACCCTTCAAGGTATATTGTAAAAAAAATGAAATGAAAACATATGAAAAATCATGAAAACATGAAAAATGAAATGAAAAACATGAAAAACATCAGTGTTAACCATTTTGTAACTGAGGAAGCTAAAACTCAAAAAGGTTGGGTCCTTCAGAGGAAGACTTTCAAAGATTCAAATTACTTTGTTCATGTGCATCCCCTAAAACTATAGCTCAAAATTATTATTGGAAATTTAGATTTGTGCTGGAATTGGCTTGTACCAACTTAAACAATTAATAAATAAATTTTCAGGGTGAGCATTTGTACCTCAGAAATGGCAAATGCTACAAATAAAGGCTTAATTTATTGTTTTGATCTTTGTATAGACTTAAGAAAACAATAGAGAAAATGTTAATAATGAAGATTAAACTTAAAAGAGTGTTGTATACACATATTTTTCCAGTGAGACAGAATACCCCTGGGTACATTTACCCTCAGTATTCAAGGACATGCCATAATTAGTTCAAACCAACAACATTTAGTGAAATGATATAATAAGAAAAGCATAAACCAAATATTTTCCCCATCAACCTAAGGCACATTCTCCCAAGTAGTGATTAATCCACTAGGTTTTGAGACAAGAAATTCCAAGTTCAAATCCTATCTCAGATACTTTAATCAGTGTGGTAAAGAAAATGTTTCTCAGTACCACAATTTCCTCATTTGTAAAATGAAGGCATTTGACTGATGCCCTGTCATTTCCTTTTTAGTTCTAAAACCTTTGAAAGGAATTTAAGTGGAATACAAATTAAGAGAACATGCATAATATGACACATATGTTGAGAAACATCCTAGATCTCTAAAGCCATAAGGACTCCAATGTTTTCTAATGATGTCATTACACTATTCCTGTTTGGCGTACTCCTCCTAGTTTCAAAGTATATTAACTTGAGAATGCTCAGGTATACGATTCTCTCCTAGATGATGTCCAGCAGAGTGTCTCTAGCATCAGGCTTAGCTGGAATCTCTAGTTATCTCTACTCAAGAAAAGAGTAAATTCTGAATGTTTTTTTCTTTTAGCATTAAACCCATTGCTTTGCCTTGAGCTAAGGGAAAATATCCCTGAGATTTTCCTATTTTATTCCCTTCATAATTTTGGATAAACCTCTTATTTTCCAAAGATATTTAGTGCTAACTTGAAATATTACAGTGTCCTATAAACTATCCAGTGTCCCCTGGCTTAACTCTTTGTTTAGACCTTTTTTCTTAGTGTAATTTAGATCCTTCCAAAATCCTTCCATCATAGACACCATCCTTTAAATCATATGACTAATTTTTCATGTCATTGTTGAGATAGAATTCATTTTTCTGAAACTTCAAGTTGACCAAACTTTCCACATGCCATATTCCAATAATTTTTTTCACAGTGCTAATACATAGTAGGCATCTAGTAAACATTTGACTAACAATTTCAGAATTATATTCAAGTATTTGAAGCCCTTTCTTGAACAAGATAGTTTAGGTTTGCTTTATGTGTTCCCACTTGGGAGACTTGGAAAAAAAGCCAAAAATAAATTTGAGTAGACATTACAAAGAGGAAAATTTAGGCTAGATATAAGGGAAATGTCTTAATTAGAACTTTTCCAAGTAGAATTGTTTGCCTTGGGATGTAGCAGGCTCCTCATTCTTTAAGGTAATAAAACTAAGTCTGTATTTCTATTTGCCAGATGTTCTGAAGAAAAGATTTTTTTCTAGCAAATGTTGTAGTAGATGGCTCTAAGGTCCTCTCTAACTCTGAAATTACATAGTCCTATTTTACTTCTCCCTTTATCCTCTATAATCAATTTGCCACCAAGCACTTTTCCCAAACAGAATCATAGATTTATGGCTAGAAAAAAATGAGTCTTCTAATCCAACTATCTCTTTTTGCAATGGAGAAAAAGTGAAGCCTAGAAAGGTGATTTGTTATAGTTCATAGTTGTCAACCTTCTACTCAGAATGTAAGAGCGTCTTCTTCATTTGAATGCAAGATACATGAGGGCAAGGGCCATGACTCATAAGCAATTAAGAGCAAAATGCTGAAAAGAAAAATCTGTGTTTGCTGTGGATAAAATAATATACCTTGTGTAGTTTGGCATTGGTTAACAAGATAAGGACTAGAACCTGGAAGGATTTACATTCATATCACTTTTTTTTTTTAATTTCAATATCTTCATCTCTTTACAATAAGGACTTTCAACTATGTGATTTCAAAGTTTACTTGCAGTTTTATGTATCATGAACCTCTGGCTTGGCTTGAATAACATCCTCATCTCTATCATATTGTTTTTAAAATTGTTATATATTTTCCTTTCCAGATTATATATAGATACAATTTTTAGTGATCATTTTCTGGCATATCATGATCCATGTCCTCTCACTCCATCTCTCTTTTTCCTCTTTCCCAAGATGGAAGACAATATGATATGGGTTATACATGTGTGATCATACAATAGGTATTTCTATGTTCATTGTGTTGTAGAGGAAAAGATATGTTGCTTACATAAGAAAATACATATGAAGGAAATATAGTAAAAAACAGCATTCTTCCATATGCATTGTCTCCATCAGTTTCTTCTATGGTGATGGATAGTCATTTTTGTCATTGTCTTAGATCTTTGCTTTGCTGATGATTAGGTCATCTATTATTAACAGTTGATTATCTTACATGATTGCTTTTACATTCTCCTGGTTCTGCTCACTTCACTGTACATCACTTTATGTAAGTCTTATTAGATTCTGGTCTTCATCTCATTGACCAATGCCAAATTACCTAAAAGAATATTACTGTTTTTTCCCCCAGAACAAACACAGAATGTTTCTTGAATAATCTTGCACTTGATTAATTATGAGGTATGGTCCTTGGCCTCACGTGACTTACATTCTAATGAGTGAGAAAAAATACTATATGGGAAATAGATAGAATACAATTAAATATACATAGCAATAAGTACTTAAAATGTGTATGATCCTAAAATCTTAGTTAGACTCACATAATTATGATAACTGAAAGATGCTATAATCTTGTTTTCATGTTACATAGAGATTAATTCTCTGACCAAATGAGTTGTGTATGTGTTGGGGAAACTAAAAGTAGATGGCCAGTCACCCATAGTATGACATGATCCTCCTTAGCAAAGAAATGAGTGAAATTTAAGGGAATCGTAGGGGACTGAATGAAAATATAAAGCATCAGGCCCTCATTTTTTGGTGTGTATTATAAAATAACTCTATAAAATCACCAAAATAATCATATTAAATCAATCCCTGTGATTACATTTGCAGAAATGAAGAACGTGTTTCTTTGGAACATTGACATTTAATAAGACTGCATTAGACTAGCTAAAAGAATTGGACATATTGGAAGCCTCACATAAAATCTATCTCAACTATGTAATGAAAAACTAGTCACATGATATGAAACAGGATGTCTTAATTTGAAGTCTGTGAACTTGGTATATGTGTTTTAATATTTTCATAAATGTGTTTTAGTATAATTGGTTTCCTTTGTAATTCTATGCTTTTTATTTTGCATGTGTAAAAACTTTATTCAGAGGACTTCATAGGTCTCAACAGACCACTAAATGTTAAGAACAAAAAAAAGTTAAGAATTTCTCATTTAAAGCTCAAAGGGGCACCTTATAATCTTTGCCTCTCTGAAAGGCTTAGGGCAAGAGCCACTGTAGGTTTAGTCGCATATTTCCCTACTCAGTTGGTGTCAATATTTCTTATTTCACACCCCTTCAATTACATTATATATGTTTTAGTGTGCATATGTATATGCAAATACAGATATATGTGTACATATATACATATAGTTTATATGAACATATTCTCATAATATGATATAAACTTGTAACACATAATGTTTTGGATATAAAGTTACATGTCTGCATAGTACTCAGTGGTAAGTAAACCTCTTTGAAGAGAGACAATTATTGAATTTTTTAATATACTCAAACATAGAATGGTTTTTGACACATAGTTGGTGCTTAAATGTTTACTGAATTAAATTTAATACAGTGAAATACTATATATGTAGTTTAACATCCTCATTTTAAAGATTAAACATTAGACTAAACTTATAAATAGAAGTGTTTCTATAACATACACAATGAGTAACAGAACAGGAATTTAAAACCATGTCTTTGACTCTATATCTGGCACTTTTCCCACTGCTTTAGATATCAACCCATGTGAATGTAATAATGATAATGACGATGATAATCATTGTCACATCGCTATTCAATTACAAAAAAAGTTCTTTGGTCTTTGTGTACAAAAGTCTGCAGAAAATTAAAAATATTTAAAAAATAGAAATTTGTTCCAGGTTTATTTCATTTTTAATCAGGTTTATTTCCATTTAAAAACTATTAGAGGAAAAGTAGAAGAAGAAGAAGAAGAAGAAGAAGAAGAAGAAGAAGAAGAAGAAGAAGAAGAAGAAGAAGAAGAACAACAACAACAACAACAACAACAACAACAACAACAACAACAACAACAACAACAACAACATAATGATGGTGATGATAAATATAAATCTAGCTTGCATAAATACTGTAAGATATTACATTGCTCTTTCCAATGCCTATCTTCCTCAGTGAATCACCGAACAAAATTTATGAAGTATTATTGAATTAATTTATGAAGACCATTTTACAGATGAGGAAAATGATGTTTAGAGACATTAAATAACTTAGCTAAAATTACAAAACTTGTAAATATCTGAGGCAAGATTAATGCTTAGATTTTCCTGATTCAAAATCTAGCACTCTGTGGTACTATGCCAAATATTTTTATGTCTCTTTTTCATTAATTCACAATTCTCATGAGCTCTATCGCATTAAACTGATAGTTAAGGAGTGCACTTTGTCTTATGGATCTGGTACACACTATGGTAGTTAACAAAATCCATTGTGATGTATGTTCTGAAAGCTTGGCACATTGAAAAGTAGTTCAGAAGTGGGTAGGCATTGAAAATATGAATTACTACCAACAAAGAAATGATATTTTATTTATTTCACCTTTCCATCCCCTGAGAAGATGCCACATAGAAACAGAGAGTGAGAGAATGGTAAGGCATAAAAAGAACTGCATGAAACTGGTGACTTAAAGGAGTCTAGGCACATACACTTCTACAATCACTTGTCTGGGTAAAAGAAATGCATAATGTATCTTCCAACTATCCCAGGGCTCAGCCAGTAACCAAGAATAATGAAAATCACATCCACTCTTATTTTAGCCCCTCAGCAGTCTTAGCTAGAGCCAGCTGAAGTGGAACAAAAAGTAAATACTTGAATCTACTTGTGAACTGCAGTGTTTTTGACTTACTGTTTCTAATCTGCTGTTCTTTCAAGTGATGGCAACTCATAAGAAAGGATATGGAAAAAATAGTTGTTGTTAGGGTATGTCTACAGCTATCTTGTATAGAAGATTTCCTCTCTGACAGTGACATTGATTTACCTTCAAGAATGGAAATATGCAATCCTGAGTACTCCTATCCTGGTTCAGTAAAATAGGGTCAGAATCCCTCCTGGTGGTTCCTTAGGGTGGGAACTGACACAGAGGTCAGGCCTGATTGTGTTAGCCCAGAAGACCCAGGTGAGTACATCAGCAGAGCTAATTGTTCCTTGACCTAACCAGGTCAGAAGATTTTCATTGCGCCTGACCTTGGCCCATTAATTGACTTGTAATTAGCATATTCACTTTTTGGCTTCTTACTAATGACCAAAAATGAATCTAGTTTTGTGTCTGGCACTTCCCTTTAGAAAAGGGGTTCTTAACCTTGTATCTCTGAATGTGTGTGTGCGTGTGTGTGTGTGTGTGTGTGTGTGTGTGTGTGTGTGTGTGAGAGAGAGAGAGAGAGAGAGAGAGAGAGAGAGAGAGAAACAGAGAGAGACAGACAGACAGACAGACAGAGAGAGAGAGAAAGAGTGAAGAGAGGGAGACATACACACAAAGTTAGAGACACACACACACAGAGAAATGAATCCCTTTGGCAGTCTGATGAAACACATAGACCTCTGTAAAGAGAAACAATTTTACATTCCTAAAATAAAATTAATAGGATCAAAGTTATATTGAACTTTAGTTATCACAATATTAAAAAATAACTTTGTGTGTGACTAATTTTAATATTCTCTCAGTTTAGAATATTTATTATCTACATTTTCCAGCACCACTTCTTCAGTGAGTAGGAGTCACTTTGAATGAAGGTTCTTTCTTAACTTTTATGGAAATTCATCTACAAAGTATAAAGATTCAGACATGTCATAGAAATATAGAACTTGATGATGGAATACTAGTGTGCTCAAAGGAATAATAAACTAGAAGAATTCCATGTAAACTGGAAAGACCTCCAGGAATTGATGCAGAGTGAAAGGAGCAGAGCCAGAAGAACATTGTACACAGAGACCAATACACTGTGGTAAAATAGAATGTAATGGACTTCTATACTAGCAGCAATGCAATGACCCAGGACAGTTCTGAGGGATTTATGGAAAAGAACGCTACCCACATTCATAGGAAGAACTACAGGAGTGGAAACAGAGAAAAAAACAACTGCTTGAACACTTAGATTGATGAGGACATGATTGGGGATGTAGACCAGAAAAGACCACACCAATGCAACTATCAATAATATGTAAATAAGTCTTGACTGACCACACATGTTAAAACCAGTGGAAATATGAGTTAGCTGGGGGGCGGGGCTGGGGGGTAAAGGGTAAAGTAAAAACATGAATTATGTAATCGTGGAAAAATTTTCTAAAAATTAAAAATTAAAAAATATATAGCTTGAATAAATAGAAAATAGAAAAGAAAAAAAACAACAGGGGAAAAATGATATGAAAACAAAAAAAAAGCTGTTCAGCTTTTCTGTGTGTTGTCTTCCTATTAGACAGTATGCTTCTTGAGGACAGGGACTGTCTTTTCTTTTTTTGTATTTGTATTTCCTGAGCTTAATGTATGTTGCTATTCAGTCCCTTCTGTCCTATCTCTTCCTGACCCATTTATTTGTGTTTGGGATTTTTTGTTGTTGTTGTTGTTGTTGTTGTTTGGCAAATATACTGGAGTGATTGGCCATTTCCTTCCTTCTCTACTTCATTTTACAGGGGAGGAAACTGAGTCAAAAAGGGTTAAGTCATTTATCCGGGTATCTAGTATTCAGAAGACCTGAATTCAAATCCTCACTTGGATATCTACCGACTATATAACTATAAAGAAATCATTTAATTTTTCAGTGCCACTAGTCAAATATTATAAGTGAAAGATGAGTTATTGATCAACATAGTTAAGAGTTTTTATACTGTGAATTGCAAAAAAATGAAATTCTAGTTTTAGGTTTCACCTATCCCTTCAAGAAATTAAAACAAAACACACATTTTCCTAGAATAAATAGATTCCAATTATTGCCTGACTTTGATTGCATGAAAGCTGAAATCAAGTGTTCAATTACAACATAAACAATATTTAAAAGGAAAAAACGTTCTTAGATTCCATTCATTTTGGATTTCTTTGACAGCTCCAACAGGTTCCTAGTAACCTTATTATTGGGCAGTCACATCATTCAGTCTAGCCTTGGAACTAGGACTTCATCAGTTTCCTCTGGCCTTCTGATTGAGGAGTGAAGCCATGAATTAAATCTCATTTTCCACTGAGGAGCACTCATTTTAGATTTCCTTGACTTTCGGTGTTATATTCATTTTTCCCCTCTTCTTCTCTTCTCAGCTTTTTTATATATTGTCTACCCCCATTAGGTAGTAAACACCCTGAGCATAGAGATTTTCCTTCTTTTCTGTATTTGTATTTTTTGAGCTCTGCATATGTGGCTGTTCAGTTCTTTAGGCTTTTCTGACTCTTCCTGATCCCTTTTGGGATGTCCTTGGCAAAGATAGTGAATTTTGATTATCCATTTTCTTCTCTAGCTCTGTTTATAAAGAAGAAAACTGAATCAGATACAATTAAGTATCTTTTCTAAGGACACACATCTAGACTGAGGCCAGATTGGAACTCCAGTCTTCCTGATTTCAGGCCTGGAGCCCTAAATACTACAACACCTAGCAGCCTCATACAATAGATTGTCATATAGTAGAAGCTTATTCAATGTTTATTAATTATTATTATTGAAAAATCCATATGTCTGTCCTATTGTAGGTGCTGATATATTATCAGTGTTCTCAGTAATATATAGTTATAAAGGTTTAATTACATATAAGTGAACTCTATCAATTATATTTCAATGTTTCATCATTTCATTATTTGTTATACATCAGTATTAGAGGCTTTCATTTCCTTCTTTGTTTCTTATCATGGATGTCAACTTTGTATTCTTAAATTAATAGGTACAATGAAAGTGATTTGTTTACTGATGGTTATGTAATTTTGTTACTTCTTGAGGTGACTGTGATGATTTCACCAGTGATTACAAGAGTAAAGATTTCAAAGTGGAACATGGATTTTTTTTAAAAATCAAGTTTCCTAGTTACACAGGAAAGTTATATCTACGCTAATATTTTCCTTTACATTTAAATTCTTCTCAACATTTATATATAAATATATATATATATATATATATATATAATCTGCTTTGCATCATCATGTATTTGCTTTTAGATTATCTGCTAATTTAGACATAGAATCTCACTTTTGTAAAGGACCTTAGAAACCATGCAGTTTGCCACTCTTATTTTACAAGTGAATAATTTTAGGCCCATAGAGATGGCATGATTTACTCTAGTTTATAGAACTAGTTAGTGTTAAATCTGAGACCAGAATCCATGTCTCCTTTGTTCCTTTCTGATTTGATTTCTATTTCACCATGCTGTCTTCTCCATTTCATCTCCCCAATTAAAATTTCAAATCCCATTCACAAAAGCTGTTTTCTATACTTCCTTTATAATCCACTTGAAAAATATCATATAGTATGTACTCATTAAATACTAGGTGAGTGAATAAATATGTCTAGTATTTAAGGAAATTCAGACAAAGAAATAAGAAGGTGAGCTGAGATCCATTTTAAAAAAGAAATAAATTAAATTCCCTGTTAGCAGCTCCTTGCACATGGTGAAAAAAAAAGATTGACTAATGTGAATTCCTAGGCTCTGAGTAGGTTGTAGTACATGGTGAGGCAAATTGAAAGGTAAATGTATTTTCAGCAAGATCATACTTCTTAACCCTCCTCAGATATTGCCTAGCAGAGTGACATTGGATGAAATCATTTAACTCATATATGCTTCAGGTATATAATCTTTAACATGTAAATAATTTTTTATTAGCAGTTGTGAGAATTAAATGAGATAAGAAATGGAAAATGCTTTGCCAACTTGCAAACCTTAAATCTGAGTTATAATTTTTAATTTTCTTCATCATTATTCATCATCATCATCACCATTGATTTTTTGATATTTCATATTTTATAAAAATTTTCCATGGTTACATGATTCATGTTTTTACTTTCCCCTTCACCTGCCCTTTAACGCCACCCCACCATAGCCAATGTGCATTTCCATTGGTTTTAACATGTGTCATCAATCAAGACTTATTTCCATATTATTGATAGTTGCATTGGTGTGGTTGTTTCAAGTCTACATCCCCAATCATGTCCGCATCAACCCATGTGTTATCACCATCACTTATTAGCATGAGTATTGTACTTACAAAGTATACATTTATTTAACACAGATCTGTCTCAGTAAGGTTTATATGGCTTTTTGTTCCAATCCAGAAGCAAATTAGGGAATATTATCCTCAGGGACATGGTAAAAATAGACATATGATCATAAAATCTTAAAACTAGCAAGAATTTTAGGGATATTCTTAATTTTATAGTTAAGGTTAGTTAGACCACAGAGAAAGACGCTGATTTGTCCAAAGTCGGGCAGCAAGGTAGCAAGGTTGCAGCAAGAATAGAACGATGGTCCTTCCACTCCCAAAATAGGACGTTTTTTTTTCTAGTCAAATTAGTTTGCTGGTCTCAATTATATTTTTTTAAATTGTTGAAAGCTGAATCTGTGTTTTTTCTATGACTCCAATATTTTGTTTTGGTTTTGCTTCCAAAATATTTTGGGGTAGCTGATACCCAGGCGTGACAATGTACAGTTACCAGATCCTTGACAAATATGGTATCAATTAAATTATGTTATTCATGGCTTCTATGAGAAAAAGAAAAAAAACAACAAAGATACAACAAATTAACCTTTCTAGGCTGTAATAGATGTAAGGAAAGTAATAATTTATAGTAGTAGAGCTGAAAATTAGAATGAAGTAACCTGGAATTTTTGCAGAGTATTAAATTTAATGAGCAATGAGAGTCCTTGTACTCCATCAACAGGTAGACATAATTGAGCATAGTGTCTAATTAACAAAAATAACTATTTAAATAGGGAATTGTTGAGTCAAATTTATAAGAATACAAAGC
>NC_058131.1:513408940-513478199 GCF_016433145.1 Gracilinanus agilis
TATATATATATATATATATATATATATATATACATATATATATATATATATATATATATTTGTAGAAGTTCTTTTTGTGGTGGTGAAGAACTGGAAATTTGGAGGGATGTTCATCAACTGGGAAGTGGCTGAAGAAGTTGTGATGTATGTTTGAAATGCAATACTTTTACTCCATAAGAAATGATGAGAAAAAATGATCACAAATAACCTGGAAAGATTTATATGAAGTGATGGAAAGTTAAGTGAGAAGAACTAGGGGAATGTTTTACACAGTAACTGCAATAATGTGTGCATTATAACAAATAATCAACTGAATTACTAAAATAGTATCATCAAGGCAAGATTCCAGGTCATCTCTAAGGGACACATGACAAAAAAAAAAAAAGACTATTCATTACACTAGAAGGAAATGATGGAATTTGAATGCAGATTGAAGCATGGTATTCTTCACATTATTTCTCAATGAATTTTTATCTAGTATAAGCAATATGTCTTTTTTTTTTCAACATGATTAACATGGAAATATATATTTTATGATAAAATATGTACATTCTATATTATATTACCTGCCTTCTTGAGGAGGATGGCTGCATGAGAGAGAGTGATCCCATATTGAAAAATGTCATAAAACAACTATTAAAAAGTATATTACTTTGTAATCTAGAAAAATAAAAAAGAATTGTCATAAAATAGGAAGAATTCACAACCCAGAAAAGCTTCTTCTATGCTGAGTCTCTGTCTCTGCTTTCTCCCATATGGTCAATCACACTATTTTAATCAGGACTTTGTGATGTCTCTGGAGTCTCTACTTCCAGAAAATATAACATAAGGGTGTCTTCTGACACTAGACCTTTTATGTTGCAGTTTGAGAACTGTTTTAGCCTACCTCTGTACCTATACCAGTAATGAAGTTGTGTTAAAAATTTGACTTAGAAAACTATTGAATTAATAAATAACACTAGAAGCTGGTACTTTGAAAAAATAGAAAAGTACCAGTTAATCTAATAATAAAAAGTAAAGAAGAAAAACAAATTAATAGTATCAAAGATGAAAAGGAAGACCTTACCTCTAATGAAGAGGAAATTAAGGCAATCACTAAAAACTTTTTTCCCCAATTATATGGCAATAAATATGGCAATCTAGGTGATATGGACGAATATTTATAAAAATTTAAATTGCCTCAATTAACAGAAGAAGAATTAAAATACTTAAATAATAATCCCATATCAGAAAAAGAAATTGAACAAGTCATCAAAGAACTCTCTAAGAAAAAATCCCCAGGACCAGATGGATTCAAAAGTGAATTCTATCAAACATTAAAAGAACAACTAATCCCAATATAATACGAACTATTTGATATAATAAGCAAAGAAGGAGTTCTACCAAATTCATTTTATGATACAAATATAGCAGATCAAAAACAGAGAAAGAAAACTACAGACCAATATCTTTAATGAACATGGATGCATAATGGAAATAGGTCTTGAGAAATGGCACATGCAAAACCCAGTGGAAATGTGTGTGGGGGAAGTGGTGGAGGGGAGAGAAAGAAGATGATTCATGTAACCATGGAAAAATTTTCTAAAAATTAAAAATAAATAATAAAATTAAATGAACATAGATGCAAAAATCTTAAACAAAATGCTAGCAAAAAGACTCCAGTAAGTGATCAAGGGGTTTTTCATTATAATAAGGTGGGATTGATACCAGGAATCCAAGGATGATTCAATATAAGGAAAATTATCCACATAATTGGCCATAATAAACAAACCAACAAAAATGACATGATCATCTCAATAGATGCAGAAAAAGCCTTTGACAAAATAAAACAAAATACCACATCCATTCCTATTGAAAACACGAGAAAGTATAGGAATAGAAGGGCCTTTCCTAAAAATAATAAACAATATATATTTAAAACCAACAATAAGCATCATCTGCAATGGGGATAAATTAGAAGCCTTCCTAATAAGATCAGGAGTGAAACAAGGATGCCCATTATCATCTCTATTATTTAACTTGGTACTAGAAACACTAGCAATAGCAATTACAGAATAAAAAAATAATTGAAGGTATTAAAACAGGCAATGAGGAGACCAAGTTCTCACTCTTTGCAGATGATATGATGGTCTACTTAAAGAATACTAGAGAATCAACCAAAAAGGTAGTGGAAATAATCAACTTTAGCAAAGTTTCAGGATACAAAATAAACCCATATAAATCATCAGCACTTCTATATATTTCCAACACATCACAGCAGCAAGGGTTAGATAGAGAAATTCCATTTAAAATCACCTAGACCAGTGATGGGCAAACTTTTTAAAGAGGGGTCCAAAGGAAAAGAAACACTCATTTGTTAGTCTGTTTCTAAGGCAACGCTTTTGAAGTTCCATTGTATTGTATCCTACTCATTGTATTTGTCAGATTAGGAATAATGTCGTGTGGCTAGATAGAACATTTCAGGGGTCCGCATTGGGCCATAGTTTGCCCATCACTGCCTTAGACAATATAAAATACTTAGCAATCTATCTGCCAAGACAAACACAGGAATTATACCAACACAACTAAAAAACACTTTCCACACAATTAAAAATAGATCTAAACAATTGGAAAAATGTTAATTGTTCATGGGTAGGATGAGCTAACATAATAAAAATCACCATCCTACTGAAATTAATTTACTTATTTAGTGCCATACCTATCAAAATACAAAGAAACTTTTTTATGAATTAGAAAAAAATATGACAAAGTTCATTTGGAAAAACAAAATATCAAGAATATCAAGGGAAATAATGGAAAAAATGTGAAGGAGGGGGGCCTTGCAGGAGCATCTCTTAAACTGTACTATAAAGCAGTGGTCGTCAAAACAATTTGGTATTGGTTAAGGGACAGAAGGAAGGATCAGTGGAATAGAAGGAGTAAATAACCGCAGCAAGACAGTGTATGATAAACCCCAAAAGCACAGCTTTTGGGACAAAAAATCCTCTATTTGACAAAAACTGCTGGGAAAATTGGAAAACAGTATGGGAGATATTAGTTTTAGATAAACATCTCATGCCTACATCAGTAGTTCCCAAACTTTTTTGGCCTACCGCCCCCTTTCCAGAAAAAAAAAAGTATTACTTAGCGTCCCTGGAAATTAATTTTTAAAAATTTTAATAGCAATTAATAGGAAAGATAAATGCACCTGTGGCCATCACTGCCCCCCCCCGGGTCGCTGCAGCACCCACCAGGGGGCACAGGCTCCCACTTTGGAAATCACTGCCCTACACCAAGATAAAGTCAGAATGGATGAATGACCTGAATATAAGGAAGGAAATGATAGATAAATTAGGTGAACATAGAATAGTTTACCTGTCAAATTTATGAGAAAGGAAAGACTTTAAGACCAAGTAAGAGTTAGAAAATATTACAAAATGTAAAATAAATAATTTTGATTATAATATATTAAAAAGGTTTTGTACAAACAAAACCACTGCAATCAAAATTAGAAGGGAAGTAACACACTGGGAAAAATCTTCATAACAAAAACCTTTGACAAAGGACTAATTACACAAATTTATAAGGAACTAAATCAATTGTACAGAAAAGCAAGCCATTTGCCAATTGATAAATGGGCAAAGGACATGAATAGGCAATTTTCAGATAAAGAAATCAAAACTATCAATAAGCACATGAGAAAGTATTCTAAATCTCTTATAATAAGAGAATTGCAAATCAAAACAACTCTGAGGCATTACCTCACACCTAGCAGATTGGCTAAAATGACAGCAGGTGAGAGTAATAAATGTTGGATGTGATGTGGCTAAATTGGTACATTAATGCATTGCTGGTGGAGTTGTGAATTGATCAACCATTCTGGATGGCAATTCGGAACTATGCTCAAAGGCTTTAAAAGAATGCCATTTGAACCAGCCATACTACTGCTAGGTTTATACCCTAAAGAGATAATAAGGAAAAAGACTTGTACAAAAATATTTATAGTCACGCTATTTGTGGTGCCAAAAAATTGGAAAATGAGGGGATGCCATTTAATTGGGGAATGGATGAACAAATTGTGGTATCTGTTGGTGATGGAATACTATTGTGCTCATAGAAATAATGAACTGGAGGAATTCCATGTGAACTGGAATGACCTCCAAGAACCGATGCAGAGTAAAAGGAGCAGAACCAGGAGAACATTGTACACAGAGACAGATAATACTGTGGCAGAATCAAATGTAATGGACTTCTCTACTAACTGCAATGCAATGATCCAAGACAATTTTGAGGCACTTATGAGAAAGAGCACTATTCACATCAAGAAAGAACTGTGGATGTAGAAACACAATATAAACAACTGCTTGATCATATGGGTTGATGGGGACATGACTTGGGATGTAGACTCTAAGCAAACACCCTAATGCAAATATTAATGATATGGAAATAGGTCTTGATCAGTGACACATGTAAAACCAGTGGAATTACTATTTAGTTAGAGTAGGGGTATGAGAGGAGGAGAGGGAAAGAAAATGAATCATGTAACCATGGAAAAATATTCTAAATTAATTAAATAAAAAAATTTCAAAACAAAAACATTAAATTAAATAAAATAAATAAATAAATGAATAAATGAATGAATGAATGAATGAATAAATAAATAAATAAATGAATGAATGAATGGAAGTTTGTCTTAGACATGCTTTCTGGGTTTCTTTCCTCAGTTACATTTTACAGACTTTCTCAGGCATTAGAATTATGCAATGTGGTTTTGAATATGTTATTTTTACTTTTTTATTAACACAGAAAAAATGATTAATTTGGCAATGGATTTATTATCTATGTAGTAATATCAAACAGAAACATAAATGGATCCTTGCAATCAGTATAATGACTTAAAAATCACAAAATAGAATTATCTATGCTGTATTGCATTTTTATTAATTTCTAAAAAATATCCTAATTCTATTTTAATTTAGTTTATTGGTACTAGAAGTTGTTACGGTCCCTATGTTTCCTGGGGCAGGAAGTATGTACCTCTGAGTCTATACCATGTATAGAAGTTTATCCTCTATATTACCTTGTAGGATGGGGATTATTAGTGGATTATGCCTAGTATGTAAATACCCTAAACTTAAGGTTATTATTATCTTTAAATAAGACATTAAAGCAATTGATTTCACGTAATCTGGAAAGACAAAGGTTGTGACTAGGTTAGTCACCTTTTAAAAAATAAGGAAGGCTGCCTTCTTACTTTTTTTTTAATAATTTTTTATTTTTAGAAAAAATTTCCCTGGTTACATAAGTCATGTTTTTACTTTACCCTTCACCCCCTTCACCCCCCGCATCCCCCAACTCACCCTCTCCCCCTGCACGTTTCCACTGGTGTGGTCAGTCAAGACTTATTTACAAATTATTGATAGTTACATGGGTGAGGTCTTTTCAGGTCTACATCCCCTATCATGTTCTCATCAACTCAAGTGTCCACGCAGTTGTTTTTCTTCTGTGTTTCTACTCCTGCAATTCTTCCTCTGAATGTGGATAGTGTTCCTTTCCATAAATCCCTCCAAATTGTGGGTCATTGCATTGCTGCTAGTACAGATGTCCATTACATTCGATTTTACCATAATATATTAGTCTCTGTGTACAATGTTCTTCTGGCTCTGCTCCTTTCATTCTGAATCAATTCCTGGAAGTCTTTCCAGTTCACATGGAATTCCCCCAGTTTATTATTCCTTTGAGCACCATAGTATTCCATCACCAACATATACCACAATTTGTTCAGCCATTCCCCAATTGAAGGGCATATCCTTGCTTTCCAGTTTTTTGCCACCACAAAGAGTGCTGCTATAAATATTTTTGTGCAAGTCTGTTTATCTAGGATCTCTTTGGGGTACAAACCCAGCAGTGGTATGGCTGGATCAAAGGGCAGGCATTCTTTTATCTCTCTTTGGGCATAGTTCCAAATTGCCCTCCAGAATCGTTGGATCAGTTCACAACTCTACCAGCAATGCATTAATGTCCCAATTTTGCCACATCCCCTCCAACATTAATTACTTTCCCCTGCTATCATTTTAGCCACTCTGCTAGGTGTGAGGTGGTACCTCAGAGTTGTTTTGATTTCCATTTCTCTACTTATTAGAGATTTAGAAAACTTTCTCATGTGCTCATTGATACTTTTGATTTCTTTATCTGGAAATTGCCTATTCCTGTCTCTTGCCCATTTATTAATTGGGGAATGGCTTGATTTTTTATACAATTGATTTAGCTCATTGTATATTTGAGTAATTAGACCTCTGTCAGAATTTTTTGTTATAAAGATTTTTTCCCAGTTTGTTGTTTCCCTTCTGATTTTGGTTGCATTGTTTTCCCTTGTACAAAAACTTTTTAATTTAATATAATCAAACTTATTTATTTTACATTTAGTAATTTTCTCTAACTCTTGTTTAGTTTTAAAATCTTTCCTTTCCCAGAGATCTGAAAAGTATACTATTCTGTGTTCACTTAACTTATTTATACTTTCCCTCTTAATATTCAAGTCATTTATTTACCCATTCTGAATTTAACTTGGTTTAGGGTGTGAGATGGTGATCTAAACCTAATCTCACCCATATTGTTTTCCAATTTTCCCAACTATTTTGTCAAATAGTGGATTTTTGTCCCAAAAGTTGGACTCTTTGGGTTTATCATACACTGTCTTGCTGACATCACGTACCCCGAGTCCATTCCACTGATCCTCCCTTCTATCTCTTAGCCAGTACCATATTGTTTTGATGACAACTGCTTTGTAATATAGCTTAATATCTGGTACAGCTAAGCCAAAGCCACCTTCCTTCATGTTTTTTTTTATTATTTCCCTTGATATTCTTGATTTTTTGTTCTTCCAAATAAACTTTGTTATAGATTTTTTTCTCATGTAGGAAAAAATGTTTTTGGTATTTTGATAGGTATGGCACTAAATAAGTAAATTAATTTGGGTAGAATGGTCATTTTTATTATGTTAGCTTGTATTATCCATGACCACTCAATGTTTTTCCAATTGTTTAAATTTAGTTTTATTTTTTTGGAAAGTGTTTTGTAGTTATGTTTGTGTAATTCCTGTATTTGTTTTGGTAGATAGATTCCTAAGTATTTTATATTGTCTAGGGTGATTTGAAATGATGTTTCTCTTTCTACCTCTTGCTGCTCTAATGTGTTGGAAATATATAGAAATGCTGATGATTTATGTGCATTTATTTTGTATCCTGCACCTTTTCTAAAGTTGTTGATTATTTCTACTAGCTTTTTAGTTGATTCTCTAGGATTTTTTAAGTAGACCATCATATCATCTGCAAAGAGTGATAACTTAGTCTCCTCTTTGCCTATTTTAATACTTTCAATTTCTTGTTCTTCTCTAATTGCTACTGCTAGTGTCTCTAGTTCAATGTTAAATAAAATAGGTGATAATGGGCATCCTTGTTTCACACCTGATCTCATCGGGAAGGCTTCTAATTTATCCCCATTGCATATGATGCTTGTTGATGGTTTAAGATATATACTGTTGGGGCAGCTGGGTAGCTCAGTGGAGTGAGAGTCAGGCCTAGAGACAGGAGGTCCTAGGTTCAAACCCGGCCTCAGCCACTTCCCAGCTGTGTGACTCTGGGCAGGTCACTTGACCCCCATTGCCCACCCTTACCACTCTTCCACCTATGAGACAATACACCGAAAGTACAAGGGTTTAAAAAAATGATATATACTGTTTATTATTTTTAGGAAAGTACCTTCTATTCCTATACTTTCTAGTATTTTCAGTAGGAATGGCTGTTGTATTTTGTCAAAGGCTTTTTCTGCATCTATTGAGATTATCATGTGATTTTTGTTGGTTAGATTGTTGATATGATCAATTATGTGGATGGTTTTTCTAATGTTGAACCATCATTGCATTCCTGATATAAGTCCCACCTGATCATGATGAATAACCCTCTTGATCAATTGCTGGAGTCTTTTTGCTAGTATTCTATTTAAGATTTTTGCATTTATGTTCATTAAGGAGATTGGTCTGTAATTTTCTTTCTCTGTTTTTGATCTGCCTAGCTTTGGAATCAGTACCATATTTGTGTCATAAAAGGAGTTTGGTAAGATTCCTTCTTTGCTTATTATATCAAATAATTTGTATAGTATTGGAGTTAATTGATCTTTGAATGTTTGCTAGAATTCACTTGTGAATCCATCAGGACCTGGTGATTTTTTCTTAGGGAGTTCTTTAATGGCCTCTTCAATTTCTTTTTCTGATATTGGATTATTTAAGTATTCTATTTCTTCTACTGATAATCTAGGCAATTTATATTTTTGCAAATATTCATCCATATCACCTAAGTTGCTGTATTTGTTGTCATATAATTGGGCAGAATAGTTTTTAATGATTGCCTTGATTTCCTCTTCATTAGAGGCGAGGTCTCTTTTTTCATCTTTGATACTACTAATTTGGTTTTCTTCTTTCCTTTTTTAAATTAGATTAACCAATACTTTCTCTATTTTATCTGTTTTTTCAAAATATCAGTTTCTGGTCTTATTTATTAATTCAATAGTTCTTTTACTTTCAGTTTTATTAATTTCTCCTTTGATTTTTAATATTTCTAATTTAGTTTTCATCTGAGGATTTTAATTTGTTCATTTTCTAGTTTTTTAAGTTGCATGCCCAATTCATTAACCTCTGCCCTCCCTAATTTGTTAATATATGCACTCAGGGATATAAATTTTCCTCTTAGAACTGCTTTGGTTGCTTCCCATAAGTTTGTGTAAGATGTCTCATCATTGTCATTGTCTTCAATGAAATTGTTAATTGTTTCTATGATTTGTTCTTTCACTAAATTATTTTGGAGAATCATATTATTTAATTTTCAATTAGTTTTTGGTTTGCCTCTCCATGTATTCTTAGTAATAACTATTTTTATTGCATGATGATCTGAGAAGATTACATTTATTATTTCTGCTTTTTTACATTTGTTTGCCATGTTTCTGTGCCCTATTACATGGTCTATCTTTGTGAATGTTCCATGTGCTGCTGAAAAGAAGGTGTATTCCTTTTTGTCTCTATTTATATTTCTCCAAATATCTATTAACTCAAATTTTTCTAGGGTTTCATTCACCTCTCTTATTTCTTTCTTATTTATTTTTTTGGTTTGATTTATCTAGATCTGATAGGGGAAGGTTCAGGTCCCCCGCTAGTATGGTTTTGTTATCTATTTCATCCTTGAGCTCCACTAGCTTCTCCTTTAGAAATTTGGAAGCTATTCTTTTTGGTGCATACATATTGAGTACTCATATTTCTTCATTGCTTATACTGCCTTTTATTAGGATGTAGTAACCTTCCCTTTCTCTTTTAACCTTATCTATTTTTACTTTGGCTCTGTCAGAGATCATGATAGCCACCCCTGCCTTCTTTTTCTCATTTGAAGCCCCAAAGATTTTGCTCCATCCTTTCATTTTCATTCTATGTCTCTCTGTCTATCTAATATGTATTTCTTGTAAACAACATATGGTTGGATTTTGGTTTATAATCCACTCTGCTATTTGCTTACGTTTTATGTGTGAGTTCATCCCATTCACATTCAGAGCTATAATTATCAACTCTGCATTCCCAGACATTTTGATTCTCTCTCCTAGTCCTGTTCTTTCTTCTTTCACTGTTTCCTTCTATACCAGTGTTTTGTTTTTAATCAGTTCCTATAATCCCCTCCCTTGTTGTACTTCTCTTTCTCCCCCCTCCCTTCTTATTCCCCTCTTATTGTTCTTTAAGGCCATGCGGTGCTCCCCCCCCAAGCCCTCTCCCTCTCTAGTATTGTTTCCCTCCCCACTGGTCCCTTTGTTACCCTTCTACTTCTCTATAGGGCGTGAATCAATTTTCTGCCCCTATGGATCTGATTGTTCTTCTCTAAGTTGATTTCAATGCACCCTAAGTATTGAATATTCCCTCTCTCTAACCTCTTTACCCTTACAATGTATTGTTATTTTTCCCCTGTTGATCCCATGTGCTTCTTTATGGAATATAAATTTATTCCTTTTTGTTTGCTTTCCTTTTTTCTTATTGTTATCTTCTTCCCCCATAGTTTTGTATATATTTATACATACATACATACATACATACATATATTTATATATCTCTTGACATTTCATCCTATACAGTTAGTCCCTGTTCCCTCTATGTAAACTTCTCCTAGTTACCCTGTTGGTAATAATAATTTTTAATATTTGCCAATATCTTCTTTTCTTCTTGGGATATAAATTGATTGAACTTGTTGTGTCCCTTAAAGAAAAGAATGTTTTTTCTTCCTCTCCCCATTCTCTTAATTACCTCATGTTGATTCTCTTGAGTTCTGGGTTTGGGCAGCAAACTCTCTGTTTAAGTCCCCTTTTTTCTTGATGAATGTTTGGAAGTCCTCAATTTTATTGAATGACCATACTTTCCCCTGCAATAATATAGTTAGTCTTGCTGGATAGTTGATTCTTGGTTGTAGACCCAGTTCTCTTGCTTTCCGGAATATTGTGTTCCATGCCTTCCGGTCCTTCAATTTGGATGCAGCCAGATCCTGTGTTATCCTAACTGTGGTTCCCTGATATCTGAATGACTTCTTTTTAGCAGCTTGTAATATTTTTTCCTTGGTCTGGTAGTTTTTTAATTTGGCTATAATATTCCTAGAAGTTGTCAGTTGTGGATTAAATTTAGGAGGTGATCTGTGGATTCTTTCAATTTCCACTTTTCCTTCTTGTTCAAGAATTTCTGGGCAATTTTCTCTTGGATAATTTCTTACAAAATGCTATCTAAACTTTTTCTTTTATCATGATGTTCTGGTAAACCAATAATTCTTAAGTTATATCTTCTAGCTCTGTTCTCCAGATCTTTGGTTGAATCAATGAGGTGTTTCATATTTTCCTCAAATTTTTCATGTTTTTTATTTTGTTTAATATATTCTTGCTGCCCTGTGAAGTCATTTTCTTCTAGTTGTTGAGTTCTGTTTTTTAAAGACTGAATTTCATCCCTGGCTTTTTGGTCATCCTTCTCTTTCTGGTCTGATTTTCTTTGTAGATCATCTTTTGCCTTCTTTGCTTCATTTTCAAGCTGGCCAATTCTGGCTTTTAATGATCTCTGATAAAAGATCTTAGTCTATCCTGCTTTTTATGGCTTCCAGCTGTTTAATTATGGTTTCCAATTTGCTCATCTTTTCATTTGATTTCAGGGCTCTTTTTTTTCAAGTGGGAGATTCTGTCTTTTGAACCTATTTCCCCTTTTCTTGCTAAGTTTCTCCTGTCTTTTTAAAGTGGTTCTCATATTCCAGCCTGACTTCTTGGGGAGCTTGTGACCAATTTCCATTTTATTTAGAAAGTTTGGATGTGTTTGCTTGTTTGTCATCCTGTACTATCTCCTCTGTAGACTGGATTTTTTCTCCATAAAAATTATGCAGGATCAATGCCTTTCTCTTGTTCTTTTTGGTGTTTGTAGATTGTATTTCTTGGGTGTTGGTGGCCATTGCTTTGCTTGTTTTTCCTTCCCTTCTCAGCCAGAAGTTGAGTGAGAAGGGCAGGCTCTCTGTGTATCAAACTACAGAGAGATTTTTGCCCTGAGGCTATTTTTTCAAATCTCTGTGGAATCTGCTATGTGACACCTTTCTCTGTTCTATCTCTGCACCCAATGTCTGCATTCCTGAGACTCCTGGTGTCCCAAATCTCACTGCTTTTAGGGGTAAGTCTGTGGTGTCCTTAGCCAGCCTTTGAGAACCTAGAGATTGCCCCACAGATGTCTGAGTGAGGAGGGTAGGCAAGTCTTTGTATTGAGCTCCAGAGAGGTTTTTGCCCTAAGGCTATTTTTTGAGTCTCCTTGGCAGTGGTACCTGCTATATGCAGATCTGCTTTATCTCTGGGTCCAAGATCCACCTTCTTCAGCCTACTATAGTCCTAAGTCTCACTGCTTTTAGGGGTATATGTATGGTGTCTTCAGCCTACCTCCAGAGTACCTAGAGGTTGCCCCAAGTTTGCTCGACCTCTGTGCCATAGGTAGAATGGGGAGGGGTGAGGAGCTCTCATTTTGGTGTGAGTTATTTTGTCCCCTTTCTATTATGGAAATAACACAAACTCTGCCTACCTTCAATGCTGCATCCTATAATGGAGCACCTTCACTCATCTAATTTTGGTTTTGTCCTTTTGAGGTACTTTATATTGTTTGGTGAAGAGGAGAGGAAGAGACTTGCTTCTATTCTGGTGCCATCTTAACCCGAAAGTCTCATCACAAAAGAATTTTAAATAACAGTTAAAATATGTTTTATATTTTCTAAAGTTTCAATTTAAAAGAATTCTTCTAAAAATGTGTATTAAAAATATTACTCCTAGGAAATTCACATTTTGTTCCAGCTATTTAAAATAAATGTAATTTGAATAGCTGATGCATGTGGTGCTGGCTCATATTAATGCATAATGATGATGGGAATAACTTGTCATCTCCCACTTAGCCCATTTCAAGTTGTCTTCAGCAAGGTGGGAACATGTCTCTGAATTACAATTAAAGTCAATGGGACATTAGGAAGTATTTTATGAAAATTAATTTTATTAAACTTTTCCAGAAATACAGCCCATAGCAAAGTAGAACTCTATCTAAAAACATTTTACCAATGATTTAGACTAGTCTATTAAACCATGCATCATTAAAACACAACACAATGTTGGTTCAAATTTTCAATAAGAGTAATTGTGAAGGATACATTAGTTGTTATTGGAAAGCTATACCAAGCTTTTACTGGGAGAAAAATTTATGTACAGTTGAACTGTGGATCAGGGCTAGGCTAGAGAGACAATATTTTTAACTTTTGAGTGAAAAATCTTTTTGTTATGGTTATGTTTGTTTGGCCAATTGTTAAATGGGATGTGTAATATGGTTTTCTTTTTTTCTTTTTTTTTCCCTTCTCTCTTTTGTCCTAACTGGAATTTGATTCTTTTTCTTATTTTTTAACTCTATAAAATCAGTACTGATATTTTGATATTGAAGGATCAGTTGACAATATCTACCAATTCTGATAACATTGCATACTCAAAAACTTTAGACTATGGTAATCTGCCATTGGTTGTTAAATATTATGAGAATTTAACTGATATTTGTGTGTCAGATTTTGGAAGAAAGGACTGTTAATGAGCCACTGATCAGTGTAAAGGAGTACAAGGTAAAGGAGATCAGCAGTCCCTATTGATTAGGATCTATGCCAAGGCAGAGGACCTGTCTCTAAGGAGTTGGGGAAGTAGTTATTTGGCAAGTTCTGATGTTGGGCTTTATTGTTTCCCATCTTTATGTGTGACTAACATGTATCTCTATTTAGCTTTAACTTTGACTTTCTCTCCCCAGGATTGACTTTTACCTCACATTTTTGTCCTTTTTTCTTTTTTAATATAGGAATTTTCTACAGTCCTGCCTGATGATGGGTAAGTGCGATATTGCTGTACTTGTCCTGCATGCTTGTAGGATATATGCTACCTCAATTGGATCTTGATGCTGAATCAAGGACCTGTTAGGATTTTAATTTATACTCATTTTTATACATAGAGAATTTTAATACATATACATTTTTAATTTTTTTTCTCTCCTCTTGTTTTTGGAGGAATTGCTTATCCATGTATCCTATGTCAATTCTATTGTTGATATGTACTCTCCTGAAGGGGGAATTGTTTAATTATCCTAAAAAACAAAGTTTAATATCTTTTAAAGTAATTTTAGGAAAAGATAATCCCCAACACCATGAACCAGGAAAGTGAATCTTCTGGAGAAGATGCTGTAAGGGTGCTTACAGAAATCACATACTATATCAGGAAATTCAGAGTAAACTTTTGTATATAATGAGCCAAACTAAGGGAGGTTGAGTCCATCATTTATTCTGATTGTAAACTAATGTCAAATGAGTGTCCCCTAATTGGCTTTTTGTCAATGCACCTATCATTTTTTATTCCTCTCTTTCTGTTTTATTCCCAAAATTGTTGCAATTCCCTCCATGTGATGTATATCTTTTTTCTATTTTTATACCCCAGTAAGAAAATTCTAAAAGTATAGACTCCATATGTGGAATGATCCATTGAGGATATCTGACATATTAATATACTGGAGTGGGGAAACAATATGCTGGCCTTCCAAAGAAGCAGAGGAGGGGATTGTGTGTAGGAAGCTATTTAGAGGACCTTGATTAGAAGGACAGAGTTAAGTCCTGATGTCCCCAGAGGTCAGTTTGAGAGTCAGCAATTAAGGTGGGTGACAAGTTGGCAGAATGAGTGTTCATAGACATCCCTAAAGAAGGGGAAAGAGCCAGCAGAATGTTGCTATTAGGGCATGACCTATGAAAGATATTGGGCTGGGAGATTTTTAAATCCAGGTGTAGACTGTGCTGGGTGGGGAGGGAGCAAGAGTTGACTTTGGAGCTTGGTTTATGGCAAGTCTCTGCTATGGGGACAGGGCCTTCGTCAACCAAATTAAGAATCAGTTCTTATTTCTGATATTTCTCTCTCTCTCTCTCTCTCTCTCTCTCTCTCTCTCTCTCTCTCTCTCTCTCTCTCTCTCTCTCCCCTCTCATTTTTATTAATAAATTATTCTTCTCCTCAGACCCCTTTTTGTTTGTTACAATCATATTAGTTAATCTAATAAGTATCAATTGACACCTTAGAATTGTTTTCATTTGCATTTCTCTAATGATAGAGCATTTTTCATATGACTATAGTATATTTGGTTTCTTCTTCTGAAAAATGCTTGATCATATCCTTCAAACATTTATCAATTGGAGAATGACTCATATTTTTATAAATTTTATTCACTTCTCAATATAGAAGACTTTATCATAGAATCTTGCTGCATTCTTCCCACATCAGACTTCTACTTTCTTTTTAATTTTGGCTTTATTATTTTTGTTTGTATAAAACTTTTTTAAAGTTAATTCAATCAATACCATCCATTCACAAGAGACACCATATTCCCAATTGCTAATTAATTTAACAGTACCTAATCTGTTCCCACCATTCTGCTTCCAGGTTGAAGTGAGCAGTTCCTCAAACCACAGGTTTTTTTGTGATTCTCTTTTCAGAACTAGTTCTGAGGATAGATTTTCAGTCCTTCCAAGGTGGTATGATCTAGGGAAAGGTATAATCATTGCTCTTATCTGTAAGAAATCATAAGTATTCTTTTCTATCTTGGACCTGTGAGCAGGGTCCCCAGTGATCCTTCTAGTTCTTCAATTTGTCCTGGAACTGCAATCTAGAAAAGTTTACAAGCAATAAAATAAAGTCCTGTTTCCAGTACCAATCAAGGCTCCCCTGTAATCTCCTTCTGACCAGTTTTGTTGGCTAAGAGCTCAGGAAGTCACTTCTGCCACCAATTCATTTGCTTTCCCTCTCTCCAATGCCTGCTACCAGCTTGCTGGGAGCAGTCTTACCTGGCCTGATATGCACTGGACTGCTCTTTGCTCTTTTCTCACTAAAATAGACCTTTCATGGTAAATTTTCTAATTTATTTTGGGATGGAAAGTTATTTCATTCCATACTTTGGTTGGTTCTGCTGCTCTAGAATTCATTTTGAGGCATTATTTTAATGTTGTTTGAAAGGGGATTTAGGAGAACTCAGCCAAGTCTTGCTTTTATTCTGCTATCTTGTCTCGACCTCTGGCATTCTCTTTTGCAACATGGCTAGTATGGAAATATGCTGTGTGTGACTCATTTATAATTGAAATAATTTTTTTTGCCTCTCCAAGAAGGTACTAGGACTTGAGGGAGGCAGGGAATTAGGAATACAAAACTTAAAAGAATAATGTTAATTTTTTAAAATTTGTAATTAGTAAATACAATGTAAAATTTAAAAAAAAATAATTATAAAGAAAGAAATGCAGTGAAATTCTCAGGGGCCATAAAATAAATTTTTAAATGACATTTGATACTTTGAACAGCCATGTTTCTTCTTATGACTTTCTTATTCAAAATCCCTTCATTGTATGTTTCAGAGAGCAATGGATAAGTAGTGGTAGGTAAGGTGATTATCTTCATTTAAACCCTTTAAATATATTATATTTTCTTCTATGATCATATCTATCAATATGATGACCATAAAATGAATCCTCAAAGTGTTGTAATTTTATTTTTTCTTATTGTTCTTGATTTGGAATATCCCCTGTCTTTAATTGATCTCTATAGAGTTGGCAACTAGATAGTTTTAAAGCATCAGTCTAATGTTTATGTTCTTCTGCTCAAAAGTCCAGAAATCAATTAACCATTTTTTGTTTTTTGTTTTTTTTTATTTATGTACATATTGATTTCCTCTATATTATGAAAACTCACTGAGGGTAGGGGGGCTCTTTCATTTTTTTTCTTTTGTATTTCTATCTCCTTAGCAGTACAGTCACTAAGAGCATAGGAAGGCCTGATAGATGCTCATTGATGACTTATTTAATGGATAAACTGATGGTTGTTGAAAGTTTAAATTATTATTTAAAAAACTGACTGCTTATATCTCATCTTCACTCACATAGTTCCTCTCTTGTTTCTATTTTCATCACACTTCAGCATAGGTTATTGTCATAGCATACTAACTGATCTCATGCAATTTCTTTCCACTCATTAATCCTCTTTTAAGCTTACAAAGTGATATTACTAGGGGCACCTAGGTAGCACAGGGATAGAGCAACAAGCCTGGAATTGAGGACATCTTGGTTTAATTATGACCTGAGACACTTCTTAGGCAAGTCACTTAACCCCAATTGCCTAGCCCTTACTGCTATTCTGCCTTAGAATAAAAAATTAACATTGATTCTGTAGGAGTCCAAGTACATATCAATCTTGATATTATTTTAAGGGTGTTCGAAAAGCTGACTCTTTTTTTTTTTAAACTCATGGCTCACATTCCGTGTGGAAATGTTTTATAGCCAACCAAAAGTTTCTCACTCAAGAATGAGATCAGTTTCCTTATTTTAACTTGATCAAGCTTCACAGTGTGAGTGGACAGGATTTTTCACCAGGTAAAAGTTTTTCAACAAACAATAGTACTACAATTAATGCATATACAAAAAAGTCCAAATATTACCAAATTATAACATTCTATTTGGTTACTGAACCATTACATCCCCCTTTTAATTAAAAGGCAGGGGTTTTTTTTTTTGGTTTTTGTTTTCTTTTTTTTGCAATATAAAGCTGAATTGGTTTTTATATACAAGCCTAATTCCAGCAAAGACATACTTTTTTTTTTTAACTCTTAATTTCGGTGTATTGTCTCATAGGTGGAAGAGTGGTAAGGGTGGGCAATGGGGGTCAAGTGACTTGCCCAGGGTCACACAGCTGGGAAGTGGCTGAGGCCGGGTTTGAACTTAGGACCTCCTGTCTCTAGGCCTGACTCTCACTCCACTGAGCTACCCAGCTGCCCTCAAGACATACATTTTTGCAAATATTGAATAAACAGGTTAAGAGAATTCACACATATATACATTTTGGACAATAGAAACAATTTCTTTTGCAAGTGAACAGTATCCAATGTACTGTTATGACATTTCCAATTACATAATTTGTTTTTAGATCAAATTTGAGTAACATGGAATAATTCCAACAAAAATAATTGCAAGATATACATTGTACAATACAATTTGAAGTTTTTAGGTATATGAAAAGAGTTGATCTTATAATAAATACCCACATACTTTTCAAATAAAATGTCTGTAAGCAAGTTAATAAGTCTTTTGCTGGTAAACTGTCTCTTAGTAAAAGTTCATCTGTGTGGATAGTTCATTAGACCTGTTCTTAAGTCAGTGGCTGTGCCTTGTTTGTTCTTCTTCTGTTTTTCTGACATCTGGTGGCTGTGCTGTCCTGTCGTTGGTACTAGACAGACATCTACTTTCTCTGATCTCTGGGTTGGTCTTTTCTGGGAATGCTTGATGACTGGTTTTCTTCCATACATTCCTGATATCTATGAAAATAGAAGGAAAATCTCGACCCCAAATGAAAAACTCATTGGGGCTTTTACTTGGAACTGGTTTGTTAGAAAGTATCTGATAATATCCTTTTTGTTTTTGAATTTGGGCTATTAAATTTCTTTTAGCCCTTTTTCCAATTGGTTGTCTTTTGGAATTTTCTGGGATACCAGTCTTAAGATGTTCCATGATTTGTCGAATTGTGCCCATCTCTTATTGGTATAAGCATTTTTATCCCGATTTTTAACTCTTTTGGAATAACCAAATAATTAGAGTTATATTCATAATTTGCAAGATTTTGGTACAAGGAATATTTACAAAGTACCTTTGCCAATATAGACACTGTACAAGTAACATTTGAGCTTGATTTGTGCCATTGTGATAAGAATAACATCAGTATCAGAACCAATTTTTGCCAATTCTAAACAACTAATAAGTGACTTTGTCTGCTGGTTGAAAATTTGAATCCATCCAATAATGTGCTCACTCTTGAGTGATTATGAATGCATTAATGAGAGTATATCTCATCTTTAAAATTGAGTTTACAAAGTTTGAATATGATCAATTCCAAAGAATTTGTTTTTATATAAAGCTGTTTTAGGTGTCTTCAATTTTTTCTCATTCTCAGGTAAAATTTCTCTAATTGAGGAGATTGCCCAATTTTTTCTTAAAGTATCAAATGAATTTGACAGCTCTACTGAGTATATTTTTTAAAAGAAATTTCCAAGCCAATTAATCTCATGTAAAAGTTTCTGAAAATCATCCAAATTTTAAAAATATTTTCTACTAATTTCTATTTTCTGTGACCTAATCTGAACTTTCTCTGAAGAATTGACCAGTTCAGGTTTTTCATATAGATAGGTATGCTGAGTTTTAAATTTTCTGTTGACTAATTTCAGCACTTGTGGTACAAACTTTTGACACAAAGAAAAAATCTTATGCCATCTTTGTGGCAGAATTAATTTATCAGTCTGCTAGAGTAACTTTTCTTTTAAGATCCAAATAGGTTTAGAAGCAAGCTACATGGTTGGATCAGTGAATCTAGTTTTAGATGTAATTAAAAGTGCTAAAAAGTCTTTTTGTGTTGTGGTACTAGTAGACTAAAATTCATTTCAGGTAAAATATCTCTTTCTAAAGGAGACTGTAGTATACGAAAAATACCAGAAAGTATCTTACTTTTTACGTAAAAGAGCATAATCTTTTCTTAGTAATTTGTTGGGTCCAATATAAATTTGAAATGTTTTATTTTAAATTTGACTTCACACTAACTCCTTCGTTTAGCAAAGATTTGTTTGGAAATAGAATCAATTGTGCAAGCTTTTTTGTTATTTTGAATTGAAAAAATGTGAAAGGCTTTGGACCTGACTAGTATTTCTCCCTTACTATTTTTATCAGTGACCTCAAGGCAGATTTTTAGTCCCTGAGAAGTGAGGTTTCTACTCTTAAACAATAGATGGGTCCAATTCTTTGAATATGGATTTGGGCAGAGTAAACTTACTACAGTCTCCCAGATCCACTGTTCATATCCAATCAGTTCCAATGATAACAGGAAGCCTTTTGCCTTTTGTGTCAGAGTAAAATTTCTGCCTGGTTTAAATTTTTTGGGATCAATAGCCTTTTCCTGGGTGCCCTGAATTTTTAAAGGGTTCAAGGCTGGCCCCACAAACAGTTTAAATGCTGTTCAGTTGTGGCTGTCCTAGCCTGTATTCTCAGGAGACATGGTGAGGCCCAATGCTGAACTTTGGGACACTCTTTGAAAAAGTTAGGAGGCCACTTCAGCTTTAATTTGGGACAGGATCATTTAAAATGTCCAGCTTTGTGCCAGGCAAAGCAGACATGTTTTGTCTTTTTAAATCGAACTGCCATCAGATTCTTGTGGTCTAAAGTTTTTATGTCTTGGCATGCTTTTATAGCCTCTTGTTGAGGAACTGTCTCCTTAAAGAAATCTGTAGCATTGTGTTTTTCTAGTTACAATTTGCCATACTCTTTCAGCAGCTAGCCCAATTTAATTAAAGGTTTGTTCTGAATATAACAATTGTCTATTAAGACTTCTAAATTTACCTGTGCCAGTTAATTCATCATGGGTTATATTTACATGGTGTTTTTTTATTGATTCTAGCTAGTTCTTCACATAATTCCTGAAAAAAATAACTTCCATATTATGCAATCTTTGCATTAAGCACAGATCCAGCTAATTCATAACAAAAATCCGGTGGTAGAGATTTGCAGGCTAATCTTGTCTATCAGCACCATGGTGTCATGAGCTGCATTACCATACTGAATGAATGACACTATTCCTGAGAGCTTTAAGAGTTTGGAATTCAAATTTTTCTGCTTTTCTAAGTTTACTTCTACATTCTCAGGATTATCTCTAATTTCTTTTGGAGAAGCTGATTTCTCTGCTTTCTCCTTTATGACTAGACTGGTTGTAACCCTACAGTTAGTACTGAATGGAGGTTGAGGAGGAAGTGTGGTTTGAGCACTAGTCAGCTCATCAGAGTCAAGAGAAGTTGTGTAACATGGAGGAGGAATAAGTGAAGTGTCAGTAAGCCCATTGGCTCTAAGAGACACCAAGTAAGATGGTGAAAGGATAGAGTCAGCCATAGCAGGAAAAAAATGAAAGTGGAGTGGTTAGCTTTGGTGGAGGATCAGTAAGCCAAAGTGTGACAGCAGGAATTGAAATCAGAGAATGAGCCTTTGAAGGCTGGAGCTCAGGAAATGGCTGGAGCGTAAGGTCAAGTTGAGAGTCAGCTGGATCCTCCAAAGGAAAAGAAGTCATCAGAGGGATGGGTGGGGCAATATAAGAAGTATTCAGCCATTCCCCAATTGAAAAGCATACCCTCATTTTCCAGTTTTTTGCTACCACAAAGAGCGAGGCTATAAATATTTTTGTACGTGTCTTTTCCCTATGATCTCTGGGGTACAAACCCAGCAATGGTATGGCTGGATCAAAGGGCAGGGAGTCTTTTAGAGCTCTTTGGGCATAGTTTCAAATTGCATACAGAATGGTTGAATCAATTCACAACTCCACCAGCGAAGCATTAATATCCCAGTTTTGTCACATCCCCTCTAACATTCATTACTCTCCCCTGTTGTCATTTTAGCCAATCTGCTAGGTGTGAGGTGGTACCCCAGAGTTATTTTGATTTGCATTTCTCTAATTATTAGAGATTTAGAACACTTTCTTATGTGCTTATTGATAGTTTTGATTGGCTGAACAAATTGTGTAATCTGCTGGTGATGGAATACTATTGTGCTCAAAGGAATAATAAACTGGATGAATTCCATGTGAACAGGAATGACCTCCAGGAATTGATGCAGAGTGAAAGGAGCAGAGCCAGAAGAACATTGTACACAGAGACTGATACACTGTGGTAAAATAGAAAGTAATATACTAGCAGCAACGCAATGACCCAGGATAATTCTGAGGGATTTATGGAAAAGAACACTTCCCATGTTCAGAGGAAGAACTATAGGAGTGGAAACACAGAAGAAAAACTACTGCTTGAACACATGGGTTGATGCAGACATGATTTGGGAAGTAAACTCTAAACAACCTTCCTAGTACAACCTATCAATAATATGGAAATAGGTCTTGATTGATGACACCTGTAACTTATGAAGAAACTAGTGGAAAGGTGCATTGACTACAGGGGTAAGGAGTAGGAGGGAAGAGTAAGAAAATGAAACATGTAACCATGGAAAAATCTTTTCTAAAAAAACAAACAAATAAATAAAACCAATTGTTTAAATAACTAAATAAAATGAATGAATAAATCAATTGGGTACATTTTGAATCCTTAAAAAACCAGTATTCAAGTTAGAAGGAAAGTCTAAGAGAGAGGCAGGTTGGACCAAAGAATACTGAATGGTTTCTGCCTCTAATACTGTTCTAACTAGTTTCCAAGTTAGCCAAACTGATGGAATGACTTTAAGTCCCTTTTATTGTGCTTTTCTTAAAGTCTTGCTCAATGAGGTTCCACTGTCATACATTGAGTACCCCTACTTCTTAGAACTCAGGATAACCTTGCAAAATTACCTTCATCAATGCCTGAAGATTAGCTTCTTTCACTCTATATCGTTGTCTGTCAACTGATGATTTTAGCAAGCATATGTAACCAGTGTGAGAAAAAAGTTTCTAATGCATTTTCTAGTGGTCAGAGACTCACCTCAATGGCCAGTTTAGGTCCATTGACCATCCAGGGTCCTGAACTGCAATCTTCCTTTCTGATGCCAATTCAGGTTGTGTGCCAAATGATGCCTTCCAGTGGCTCCACGATGGTTCCTGGTGGGTAGGACACTCAGAAGGGGGAACCAAGGACTGAGAGAAAAATGGGTTATGGGTTAAGGACTAATGGAAAGAGAACATAAGGCAAGAATAAAGACACACAAACAAAGTTCTGGCATAAGGTAGTCAGGCAGCGAGTAAGCTCTGGTGGAAAAGAGCTTTACTGGGATGAAGCTTTGATGGTCAAGAGCTTTGATGATCCAGAGCTTTGGTGGTCAAGAGCTTCCATGGTTAAAAGCTTAGCTTACATACTGCTATTTTATTGGGGTTAAAACAGTATAAGAGGAAGGGAAAATGATAATTAGACAAGTGGTCTGATACATTAACATTATGAGGTAATCATCATGAGATACAAACTGCTGAGTCTTAAAACAATGGAAGTAGCTAAGGCCAAGATCAGGAGTTCATATGGTCTAAGGCATCTAACTTTTTTGATATATATGTTAATGATTGTTATTGGTAAAATAAGGAGACTGAGATAACTGAGCAGTCTTCCATAGTGTAGCCTTAGGGAAGGGCTAGGAATTTGGCAAGGTAGAGGTTCAATTTAACTCAAGGTTACAGAAATCAATCATAAGCAATACAAGAGTCAGCTTTTTGAGCACCCTTAAAAGGATATCAAGATGAATATATACCTGAATTCCTACAGATTCTAAGATAGAATGGAAGATAAGGAAAAAAATACTATTAACAAAGCACATACATAGCACATCACTCCTCTGAAATGAATCTCTGTATTTTCCTTTTAATAGAGGACCTGTTAAAAAAAGTTTTTTGTAAGTTCAAAATGTTTTTCTAGACTTAGTCATAATTCAGATATTAGAGAAGTGGAAAAATTTTAAAAGTCTATGAAAAGACCTCTCTTACAGCAGAAAAAGAGCAATTTCACTTTTGCTTTTGGGCTTTTCCTTTTTTCCTCTTTAACTTCAAACTGAAATGTTCCAAATTAGATTCAGTACTGCATGTCCTTTTCAGCCTATCTATTATGTCTGTCTGATTCTTCTAAGCACTTCTTGGAATTTTTGAACACTGAGTGATACATGATACAAAAATGAATTGGTGATGAAACAGAATACAAATGTCAGATTGAAACTAAAGAAGTAGGAGCTGTTACAAAAAGAAGACATTTGGTTTAACTATTAAATTAAGAAAAACATACCCACTAAAAACAAATAATTTTGAGATGATTCCAGATTTTTGAATGTGTCTGTGGTCATAATTATCAATTGAATTTTAATTGGAATATTTGAGGTTACTGGAATTCTGAAATACTCTACTGACACTTACTTTCCTCCTTCCTATTTCCTATTCATATTTTCCTAATAATAAACTAAGTGTTTTGTGTTTAAGAAACTGCTCTCATGACTTTTGTTCAAACTCCTAGTTCAAAAATTTAACCCTTCACAAAGGTGACAGAAGGAGGCAATTGCAAATCTGAGATTTGAAACCAGGATTTCTAATTCCAAACCCATATTGTCAGATGAGGATGTATTTTCTATTAACAATAAATATTAAGAATCTGTTGGGAAGCCAAGTGTCTAAGTAGATAGAACACTGGGCCTAATACAAAGAAGATCTTAATTCAATTCTGACCTTGAACAATGTAGCAATCCAGGTATATATCAATTGTGATATTATTTTAAGAAGTATTCAAAAACTTAACTCTTATACTGCTAATGATTGATCCCTGCAATCTTGAGTCAAATTGAATGTTGACCTTGCCAAATCCCTAGCCCTTCCCTAAGGCTACACCCCAGAAGAGAGTCAGTTATCTCAGTCTCCTTACTTTTCCTTCAATGATCAATTAACATAGGTATCAAACATCAGTAGATGCCTTAGGCCCTATCCACCCTGGATCCTGATCTTAGCTCTACCTATTGTTTCAGATTTTGGCAGTTTGCATTTTATGATGATTACCTCATAATGTTAATGTATCAGGCCACCAGCCTCTCCCCTTCCCCCCATACTGTTGTATGTAACCCCAATAAAAGTGACAAGACATCAGTTGGCAAGAGAGCTCTCAACCATCAGAGCTCCTAACCATGAAGCTCTTGACCACCAGAGCTTACTTGCTGTCTGTCTACCTTATGCCAAAACTTTCTGTGTCTGTGTATCTTTATTCTCGCCTTATGTTCTCTTTCCATTAATCCTTAACCCGTAGCCCATTTTCACTCAGTCCTTGGTTCCCCTTTCTGAGTGTCCAACCCACTAGGAATCTTCGTGGAGTCGGTGGACGGCTTCAAACAATTATTAACTCTATGACCATGGGCAAGTCACTTAAACTCTGTCTACTTTAATCCACTGAAAAAGAAAATAGCAAACTACTCCAATATCTTTGCCAAGAACACCCTAGGGATAATATGGTTGACTGGGTGACAAAAAGTTGGACATGGCTGAAATTGAACAACTAAACAACAGGGATAAAAAAAGGATTTAACTTAATGATGAATTAGACTATCATTTTAAAAAACTCTGAAAGATGTATACGAAGTGATACAAAATGAAGTGGCCAGAAACAGGAGATAGTACACAGTAACAGAAAATGTATGATGTTCAATTGTGAATGAATGAATTATTATCTGGAATTTAAGGATCTAGGACAACTCCAAGGGACTAAAGATAATAAAAAAGGTTATCCACCAATATAGAAGGAATATAGAAGTCTGAATACAAGTTGAAGCATCCCATTCTTAACTTTATTTCCTCCATGAATTTTTCTTTAATATAAGTGATATGATGAACATGGAAATATATATTATATGACAACATATGTATGCCATATTACCTGCCACTTGGAGGAGGTACAGCGGTGTGGAGGAAAAGCACATGGATAACCAAATGTCAAAAAATGATTATAAAAAATTATACCAAAATATAAATCTGGAAAAACAAATTACATGATTGATGTGATTCAATATTTATCTTTACCTAGCCGTGGCATGGAAATGAGTCTGAATTTTTAAATTGATCTACTCTAGAGTTGGACTATATATTTATTTAAACACATAATAGCTATCAATAATTTACCAAAAATGAGACATGTAGTGATTCTCAACAAAAATGAAATCAAGTAGTTGATACTCTCAATTACATTTAATCTATTAAGGTGAGGAAAATATTTTTCTTGATAGATCAAATATTAAAAAAATGAATACAAGGTAATTTCAGCCAGATGATATTAGCAACTACAAGAATCGTTTAAAAAGGATCCATTCTCTTCCAGTTTAAGATGGCGGCAGAGTAGAAGCAGAATGCTAACCCACACAGATAGGACTCCTCAAAAGGATATAAAAACAAATCCAGATGAACAAAGGGACCCCACAACAGGGCACAGCATTGAAGGTACATGGGATATGGGCATTTATATGCTATAAGAGGGTGTAATAGCTCTCACTAAAATGTGAGCTGAGCAACCCCTACCCAACACACACACACACACACACACACACACACACACACACACACACACCACCTATAGTGCCAAAGCCAGCACAGCCAAGAGTTAGAGCAAGTTTGGGGCATTCATTAAGTTCTTGGAAGCTACCTGGAATCACCAGGGCCTGCTCCTGAGAGCAGCAAGACTTAAGACCCAAGAGGTTAAAGAACGCGGACTTTGAACACAGACCTTGAGCACAGGTGCGGACCTTAGGTGGGGACCCAGTGTGGATGGGTGCATGACAGTGGAAGCAGCACCCTGAGACTGTTAAAGGAGCCTCAGGCAGAGGAGGAAGCAAAGGGACCACCAGGAGGCTTGACCCTGAGAACAGCTAGACTTGAGACACTAGGAGCCTAAAGAGAGCAGACATACTGTAGGTGCAAGTTTAAAGCTGAGAGGGCCTCACAATGCTGTGACTCAGGTGAAAACTACTCCACAGTTCAATAGGAAGAGCCTGTGTGCCACACCAGATTTCAGACTAAGAAAGAAAAATATCATAATAATAATGGCAAGCCATGCACAAGAACCTCTAAAAAGAAAGATCAAGAAGAAATTTTTAACACTTGACAACTTTTACATAGAAAAAATCCAGACAACAGAGCAAATAGCAGAGGAGAAAAAACAAATAATCATATACAAACCTTCCCCCAAAACCAAAAATTGGTCAGAAGCTCTTGAAGAGTTCAAATCTGAGATCATGAGAAAGATGGAAGAGATTTGGCAAGAGAAGTGGCAAATAGCTCAAAAGGAATTTAACAGGTTAAAAAAAAAGAAACTCCCAATTGGAGAAAGATGCCCCAAAATTAGAAGAATTGATAAGCAAATTGGAGACCAAAATTAAACAGCTGGAAAACAGGATAGACCAAATCGAAAAGGAAAATCAAAATATTATAGTAGAAAACCAGTCTCTAAAGACCAGAATTGGACAATGATCTCTCAAGACAACAAGAACAAATAAAGGAAAGGCAAAAGATTGATAAAAATAGAAGGAAACATGAAATATCTCACTGAGAAATTGACAGATCAAGAAAACAGGTATAGAAGAGACAATTTGAGAATCATTGGTCTTCCTGAAAAAGCAGAAATTAATAGAAATTTGGACTCCATACTACAATAAATTATCCAACAAAACTACCCTGAAATTCTTCAATGAGAGGGTAAAATAGACATTGAAAGGATCCATAGATTACCCTCTACACTAAACCCTCAAAAGACAACCCCCAAATATATAATAGCCAATTTACAAGAAGCCAGAAAGAGACAATTCAGATATCAGAGAACACCAATCAGGATCACACAGGATCTGGCAACCTCCACATTACAAGACCACAAAGCTTGGAACATGATATTCAGAAAGGCAAGAGAATTGGATCTACAACCAAGGATCACATACCCATCAAGACTGACTATATACTTCCAGGGGAAAGTATAGGCATTCAACAAGATAGAAGATTTCCAAGCATTTCCACAGAAAAGATCAGGACTAAATGGAAAGTCTGATATCCAACCACAAAAACCAAGAGAAACATGAAAAGTTAAATAAGAAAGAGAGGGGAAAGAAAAAAAATTCTGACCTTTAAATTGCCTTCTTCAAGGGATTCAATAAGATCAAATTATTTATATTTCTACATGGAGAAATATTATGTGTAATTCTCTGTAGTGAACCGTATTCACTATAATAGTATTCATTATTATAGTAATTAGAAAAATTATTCTTAGGGAGAGGTTGGAATACTAAATGGTCTAAGAGGATATGGGGAGGTGAAAAGGGGGTGAATAGTAGAAAGGACCAAGAGAAACTTGAATGAATAAGAAAAATAGGATATTCTGTACCATACGAAGAGGGCATGGGAAGGGGAGGAGATGAATACTATTATAAGGAGAGGAAAAGAGCATTAAGAGGTAATATTTAAACCTTACTCTCAGCAAAATTAACCCTGAGAGGGAAGAGTAGCCATATCCACTGGTATATATAGATACTATCTAACCCTACTGAAAAAGTCAGAAGGGATAAACCAAGGGGAGCAGGGGTGTGAGGAGGTCAAAAAAGGAGGGGGTGAGGAAAGGGGGGAGGGAATTCATTAGGCCTTAAAAAATAAAAAGAGGGGAATAAAAATGGAGGGGGCAGAAAGGGAAACAGACCCAGGGAGGGGACAAGGGGGACTGGTTTAAAACAAACCACTGGTTTAAAAGGAAATAGCTTAAGAAGAAGTAGAACTAGGAGAGGAAATCAAAATGTTGGGGAATACACAATTGAAAATTATAACTCTGAATGCAATATGGGATGAACTTGCCCATGAAAAGGAAACAAATAGCAGAGTGGATTAGAAACCAAAATCCTATCATATGTTGTCTACAAGAAACACATTTGAGGCAGGGAGACAAACAGAGGTTTAAGGTCAATGGATGGAGCAAAATCTTTTGGGCTTCAACTGAGAAAAAGAAGGCAAGAGTGGCGATCATGATTTCTGACAAAGCCAAAGTAAAAATAGATCTGATTAAAAGAGACAGAGAAGGTAACTACATCCTGATAAAAGGCAGTATAGACAATGAGGAAATAATAGTACTCAACATGTATGCATCAAAGGGTATAGCAACCAAATTCATGAAGGAGAAACTGGCAGAGCTCAAGAAAGAAATAGATAGTAAAACTATACTAGTGGGATATCTAAATATTCCTTTTTCAGATCTAGATTAAAAAAACAAAAAATAAATAAGAAGGAGAGAAGAGAGGTGAATGAAATGCTAGAAAAATTAGATTTAATAGACATGTGGAGAAAAATTAATAGGGACAAAAATGAATACACCTTCTTTTCAGCTGCACATGGTACATTCACAAAGCTTGACCATGTAATAGGGCATAGAAATATTGAAAACAAATGCAAAAAAGCAGAAATAATAAATGTAATATTTTCAGATCATAATGTAATAAAATAATAATCAGTAAGGGCACATGGACAGGCAAATCAAAAACTAATTGGAAATTAAATAATATGATTCTCCAAAACCACTTAGTTAAAGAACAAATCTTAAAAACAATCAATAATTTAATTGAAGAGAATGTCAATGATGAGACATCCTATGAAACTCTGTGGGATGCAGCTAAGGCAGTACTCGGGGAAATTTATACCCTTGAGTGGACGTATTGAAAAATTAGAGAGGTCAAGGATCAAAGAAATGGGCATGCAAATAAAAAAAAATAGAAAGGGAACAACATAAAAATACCCAGTCAAGGAACAAATTAGAGATCATAAAAATTGAAGGAGAAATCAATAAAATTGAATGTAAAAGAACTGTTGAATTAATAAATAAGACTAGAAGCTAGTATTTTGAAAAAACAAATAAAATTTACAAAGTACTGGTCAATCTAATTTAAAAAAGGAAAGAAGAAAACCAAATCATCAGTATCAAAGATGAAAGGAGACCTCACCTCTAATGAAGGTGAAATTAAGGCAATCATTAAAAACTAATTTGCCCAATTATATGGCAATAAATATAGCAACCTAGGGGATATGGATGAAAATTTACAAAAAATATAAATTGCCTAGATTAATAGTAGAAGCAATAGAACACTTAAATAATCCCATATCAGAAAAAGAAATTGAACAAGCCATCAAAGAACTCCCTAAGAAAAAACTGCCAGGGCCTGATGGATTCACAAGTGAATTCTATCAGACATTCAAAGAGCAACTGATCCCAATATTATACAAATTTTTTGACATAATAAGCAAAGAAGAAGTTCTACTAAACTTCTTTTATGATACAAATATGGTATTGATCCTAAAGCCAGGTAGATCAAAAACAGAGAAAGAAAACTACAGACCAATCTCCTTAATGAACATAGATGCAAAAATCTTAAACAGAATACTAGGAAAAAGACTCCAGCAAGTGATCATGAGGGTTATTCATTATGATCAGGTGGGATTTATACCAGGAATACTAGGATGTTTCAATGTCAGGAAAACCATTCTAATAATTGACTATATGAACAAGGAAACTGAAAAAAAAACCACATGATTATCTAATGGATGCTGAAAAAGCCTTGAACGAAATACAATACCCATTTCTATTGAAAACACAAGAAGTATAGCAATAGAATGACCTTTCTAAAAGTAACAAATAGGATATATCTAAAAAACCATCAACAAACATCATATGCCATGGGGATAAAGTAGAAGCCTTCCCAATAAGATCAGGTGTGAAACAAGAATGTCCACTTTCACCTCTATTATTTAACATTGTACTAGAAACATTAGAAGTAGCAATTAGAGAAGAAAAAGAAATTGAAGGTATTAAAATAGGCAATAAGGAGACTAAGTTATCACTCTCTTCAGATGACATGATGGTATACTTAAAAAATCCTAGAGAAGCAACCAAAAAAGCTAGTAGAAATAATCAACAACTTTAGCACTTACAGAATATGAAATAAATGCATATAAATCATCAGCATTTCTATATATTTCCAATACATCACAGCAGCAAGAGGTAGAAAGAGAAACACCATTTAAAATCACCCTAGATAATATAAAATACTTAGGAATCTACCTACCAAAAAAAAAACACAGCAATTATAAGAATACAACTAGAAAACACTTTCCAAACAATTAAAACTAGATCTAAACAATTGAAAAAACATTGAGTGCTCATGGGTAGGATGAGATAACATAATAAGAATGACCACTGTACGCAAATTAATTTACCTATTTAGTACCAATACCTAACAAACTACCAAAAAACTTTCTTTACTGAATTAGAAAAAACTATAACAATGTTCATTTGGAGTAACAAAATATTAAGAATATCAAGTGAAATAATGAAAACAATGTGAAGGAATGTGGCCTAGCAGTACCAGATATTAAATTAAGTGAACACAGAATAGTATACTTGTCAGATTTATGGGAAAGGGAAAATTTTAAAACCAAATGAGAGTTAGAAAAATTACAAAATGTAAAATAAATAATTTTGATTATATTAAATTAAAAAGGTTTTGTACAAACAAAACCAATGCAACCAAAATCAGAAGGGAAACAACAAACTAGGAAAAAAATCTTTGTAACAAAAAACTCTGACAGAGGTCTAATTACTCAAATATACAAGGAGCTAAATCAATTATATAAAAAATCAAGCCATTCCCCAATTGATAATTGGGTAAGAAACATGAATAGGCAATTTTCAGATAAAGAAATCAAATCTATTAATAACCACATGAGAAAGTGTTCCAAATCTCTAACAATTAGAGAAATGCAAATCAAAACAACTCTTAGGTATCACCTCACACCTAGCAGATTGGCCAAAATGATAGCAGAGGAGAATAATAAATGTTGGAGGGGATGTGGTAAAATTGGGACATTAATGCATTGCTGGTGGAGTTGTGAACTGATCCAACCATTCTGGATGGCACTTTGGAACTATGCCCAAAGAGCTCTAAAAGACTGCCTTCCCTTTGATCCAGCCATACCATTGCTGGGTTTGTACCCCAAAAAGATGATAGATAAAAAGACTTTTATTAAAATATTTATAGCTGCACTTTTTGTGGTGGCAAAAAACTGGAAAAACAAGGGTATGCCCTTCAATTGGGGAATGCCTGAACAAATTGTTCAGCTGGTGATGGAATACTATTGTGCCCAAAAGAATAATAAACTGTAGGAATTCCATGTGAACTGGAAAGACCTCCAGGAATTGATGCAGAGTGAAAGGAGCTGAACCAGGAGAACATTATACACAGAGACTGATACACTGTGGTAAAATTGAATGTAATGGACTTCTGTACTGGCAGCAATGCAATGACCCAGGACAATTCTGAGGGATCTATGGAAAAGAACACTACTCACATTCTGAGGAAGAACTACAGGAGTGGAAACACAGAAGAAAAAGAACTGCTTGAACACATGGGTTGATGCAGACATGATTGGGGATGTAGACTCAAAATGACCACACCAACGTAACTATCAATATGTAAATAAGTCTTGACTGATGACACATGTTAAAACCAGTGGAAATGCCCGTCCACTATGGTGGGCTTGGGTTAAGCCAAGGTGGAAGGGAAAGTAAAAACATGAATCATGTAAACGTGGAAAATTTTTCTAAAAAATAAAATATTTTTAAAAATAACGAAAAAGGATCCATTCTTTTTAAAAATTTTTATTTATTTTCCAGATTACAAAATGATATAATATTTTATGATTCATATTCCCTCCTTCCCTCTCTTCCCAACTGCTTCTGTGTGATGATGGATAATATGATACAGGTTGTACATATATTATCATATAATAAATATTTCCACATTCATCATGTTGTGAAAGTAGACATATTGCTTATACTAGAGAAAGATCCATAGGGAAATAAAACTGAAGATAGTTTGCTTCTCCAATATTCTTTAAAACTAATAGGGGATTCTTGGAGGTAAAGTTGGTGAATACTTTCATTCTAGGAATAGATGATGGAATATGACTGGTAAAGAACAACAAAGGAAGTTTGAGATAGAGAAAAAAATAGAGTGGTGTATATAAAATGAGAAAAAGAAGTTTCTACAATTTCAAATACAAAAATACCACTTATATTTTATTCTGAAGGTAAAAGTGAACTATTGGAATTTGTTGATCAAAGGTAACAGGTTCAGATAAATATTTTATGAAAATCACCTTGATATCTGAGGGGCAGACAATATGAAATGGAGAGAATTTTTAAAAAGGAGGCCAAAAAGAATGATATTGTAGTCATCTAAATGAGAGATGATAGGGATCCAACTAATATTATTGTATCTTAACTGAAAGATGGAGACATATATGAGGGATTCTGTGAAGATAAAATTAACGAGATTCAATAGCAGAAAGTAAACGGAGGTAAAGAGTTGAGGACAACACTGAGGTTGTAACATTGAATCAATGGAAAGATAATGATTCCTTCAACAATAATAGGGAATTTTAGAAGAGGGTGATTTGGGGATAAAAGATAATAATTTCCAGTTCTGATAATTTGAATTTAAAAATGTTTACAGGAAAATACACTCAATATATCTAAAAATCAGTTGGCAATTCAGGATCAGCGTTTAGGAGAGAGAACAGGGATGAATACACAAATCTAGGAATCTGATGATACCACCAAATTGGAAAGTATAAAAGGAAATAGAAATCTTCTAGGAGGGATATTTGAAGGATGACCCCAGTTAATGAATTTAACATAGATGAAAATTGAGCAAAGGAAATTGAGAAATATTGGATAGATAGAAGAGAACAATCAAGAAAATTCACGAGAAGTTGAGCATCTACAAGTAAAAGCAAAAATAAATGAAACAGTGAAAATTTCTTCAGTAAGCTCATTGTAAAAAGATCATTCTATTTGATTTGGCAATTGAAATAATTATTCAATTCAGGAGCAAAGTAAATTTCAGTTGAACTGTAGAATCAGAATTCATTTTCAAGACAAATTGGAAGAGAGTAAAAAGAGAGGTCTCTTACATAATTCCTGAGTTTGTTTTGACAGATAGATTCCCAAATATTTGATATTATCTAGAGTGATTTAAAATGGAGTTTCTCTTTCTAACTGTTGTTGCTGACTTTTGTTGGAAATATATAGAAATGCTGATGATTTATTTGCTTTATTTTATATCCTACAATTTTCTAAAATTATTAATGATTTCTACTAGCTTTTAATTGATTTTCTAGGGTTCTTTAAATATAGCATCATATCATCTGCAAAGAGTGATAGTTTAGTTTCCTTTCCTTTCCTTTCCTTTCCTTTCCTTTCCTTTCCTTTCCTTTCCTTTCCTTTCCTTTCCTTTCCTTTCCTTTCCTTTCCTTTCCTTTCCTTTTCTTTTCTTTTCTTTTTTAAACCCTTACCTTCCATCTTGGAGTCAATACTGTGTATTGGCTCCAAGGCAGAAGAGTGGTAAGGGTAGGCAATGGGGGTCAAGTGACTTACCCAGGGTCACAGAGCTGGGAAGTGTCTGAGGTCATATTTGAACCTAGGACCTCCCATATCTAGGCCTGGCTCTCAATCCATTGAGCTACCCAGCTGCCCCCAGGGATTTTCTTTTCTTGAAAGTTGTTTCACTTTGTTTCCTTATTGGTTCTTTCTCTCTGCTATTTCTTTTGTGGTGTTATTTTAATATTGGTTAGAGAGGATTCTCATGGAGACTCTGCTTCACTCTGCCATCTTGGCTCCTACAAAAAAAGTCTTCAAAAGAAGAAATCAAAGCCATAAACAATCACATGAACAAAAAGATCCAAATTTTTCAGAAGAGACATTAAAATTAAAACAATTCTGAAGTTCAAACTCATGGGTAGATTGCAAAGTTAGAACAAGAAAAAATAGTAACTTGTAGAGAAGCTATGGGAAAAAAGCATGCTCATGCACTTTTCATAGAATAGTCGATTAGTATGACAATTCTGTAAAACAATTTGTATCTTTTTCTGCAATTAGGAAAAGTAATTATAAAGAGAAATTCCATTCAATGTAACAGAATGTATAAAATTCTTGAAAGTTCACCTATAGAGATATGTATGGGAATTATACTAATACAAATATAATATGTTCTTTATAAAAATAAAGGCATATATAGATTATTGTGAATAAAAAGTTGCTCAATATTGGCTAATTGTAAATTATTTTTATGAATTATATTACAAGAATGAATATATTACATAAATTTAATCATATTATGTGTGTCCTGCTAATCAAATTACTATAGGTTTATTTCAAATAAAAAAAAAACCCAACAAAATAAATGTAGAATAGCAAGTGATCAAGAATCTCCAGAGAAATTTTGAAAAAGTAATCAGAAAGTGAGGTGTGAAGTATAAGATGTCAATCATCACAAATAAATAATCATGAAAAATGTTTGGTACTAGATAAGACATATGAGTTGAACAGTGGGGCAGGTTAGACACAACTCAGTGGTGAACAAAGTTAGTACTATAGTGTTTGATGAAATCCAAGCCCTATCTAGTATTGTTTATTGTTCATTCTTTGTTTTTGAAGAGGACCTAATGCCATGTGGTGATACCTTGACTTGCACTTGAATTGGATTTAAGTAAATCGGGGATGCATGAGGCTTGCAATCTCACTTTCTCTTCCAGAATCTTCACTAGTGAGATAAAAGGTAGGATGACCAGTGATGGTAACGAGGCAGTGGATGACCCTGGCATCTTTGATGTCTGATCCAGAACCACTAGAACACATAATATGATAGATTATGTAATTCAGTAGAACTGACTTTTTTTTCATAGTATAACATGCAATTTCCAGACAGAGATAATCTGTGAATTTATTTTGCTTCACTGTGTGTGTGTGTGTGTGTGTGTGTATGTGTTTTGGAAACAGAAAGGATGAGTCGAGATAGTGATAATAATATCAATTAAAAGAAGGAAAAAAAGAACACCAAAGAACCATTTAAAATTGTTCTATCTAGGGGGAAGTTAAGTGGCTCAGTGGATTGAGAGTCAGGCCTAGAGACAGGAGGTCTTGGGTTCAAATCTGGCCTCAGACACTTCCCAGCTGTGTAACCCTGGACAAGTCATTTGACCCCCATTGCCCACCCTTACCACACTTCCACCAAGAAGCCAATACATAGAAGTTAAGGGTTTAAAATAAATAAACAAACAAACAAATAAACAAACAAATAAATAAATAAACAAACAATTAAATAAATAAATAAATAAATAAATAAATGAATAAATTGTTCTATCTAAATTTTTATCTAAAAGAAAGAATAATAACATTCAGAAACACAAATAAGCATTGACTTGTTAAATTATATATTTCAATACAATTCTCCTTTTCTAAAAATTTTACTTTGTATATGAAAATACTAAAGAGTAATTTTAAAAAGTGATAATCAGGTATTATCTAATATCTATTCTGAGTTTTATTTTGTTACTTATATTAAATGAATGGTCTGTTAGAAATAGAGACCTTCTCCACAAACAGCTTGTGGGTCCTTAAACCGGGGTAAGAGAAATTGGCTAGGATTATAGGAGGATCAACCCCCCCCCCCCCCCCAGGCTTACAAATCAGACTCACAGACATCCTCTTGCTGGCCAGTGACTTTGTTTATTGATTTGAGGTGCAGAATTTATAGGGAAAATTATGTAGACTAAGAAATTAGGTAAGCCTTTTGCAGGAACAATGATTGGCAATGATTTACAAGATTGAAACAATGGATGTCGATTTCCTTAGTGACTCTAAGCAGTGTTTTCTATAGAATAATAAATCACAGGTAACATACATATATGACACAGTTCTATATGGAATACTGTATGTTCTTTTCACAGAACTCCAGTTTTCTTGGCTGGACATCTATTAACTTGGAGAATGGACTGGTTTCAAGCAAAAGAGGGGAAACTACATGTTTTACTGCTTCTAAGTTAATGGCTACCCAGAGACCTTGCAATCTGGGGTGCACTGGGCTTATTTTCACAGTCTTGCTAAATGGAAAGTCCCTGACTTCCTAACTACCCAGAAGTTTTAAATCGTGGGGTGCATTGAGCACGGAAGCCCTTGATTTTCTTAAGCTTCTCCCATAGTTAGAAGTGTTAAGAGGCTAGATTGAACCATTCTTAACCCTTTTTTGGTCTTTTCTCCTTTACTCTCTAAGTTTTGGTGCCCTCCTTATGTTTTTATTTTATATATCTTTTTTCTTAGACTGTATGTTGCTATGCTGATCTGAATTTGTGTGTGTGAGTGTGTGTGTGTTGTCATGGCATTAACTTTTTTTTATGTTACTGAGGCATTCTGGCATATGGAGCTTAGTGACAAAGATCATTGTGGCTACAGCTTAAAACTCTAAAAATGTTCTATTTCCCATGAAGTACCACAATCTGAAACTGCATAAATTGGTTCTGACTCATTTGAAGAGGAAGTAGAAATTATTGAATAATTTTGGCCTCAGATATTTTCCAAATAAAACTGGCAGCTGCTTTGTTTCTGGTGTTATGAATTTCACTGCTCCATGAATCTAATAGAGTTTCACATAGTTAGCATGTGCTTTGTGCTGGTTTCTTTTACTGCCTATGGAAATGGCTACCGGTGACAGATAATTTCATGAAAATGGAAGAACAGTAAAGCATTACTTAATAAAAACTAAATGTGCTAGATATTGATTAACAACTTCACTGAAGAGAACTTCAAATGATTGGGAAATAATAAATGCTTGTTCACTTGTTATTCTGATCTCTTCAGTGTAGATGCTCCCTTCAACTACTCATGCAGATGTCAGTCTACCCATACCTACCTTTCAATTGTGGGTCTCTCTTAATCATGTTCTCACATAAATTTGCCATAGAGGTTGCAGTTAATATTCTGGGAGCCTTCCTTACTTCCTCCTGACATCATCAGGATGCTGAATAAGTAGATACACATCAACAGATTGGGCCTTCCTCTCAACATGGCAAGAACTTGTCTTTTATTGTTGTTATACATTTCCTAAATGACTTCCTTTTCTCCAGTTTTTCTTTGTAGTTCTTTATATTTTACATTACAGTCTGTTTATATCTACCAGATGCTTCTGCATTTCCTTCTGAATGATACTCATTCTTAAAACTTTATTTCACAGCACACTACCAGTGATGCTAGAATAATAATAATAGATTATGCTTAAGCAAGAGATCAGCTTGAAATAATGCAGATTTCATTGACAATCTGATATCTTGATCTTACTCAGGATTTCTACACTGTAGGAATCAAGAAAATTCTTTGAAAAAGCACAATATTCATTACCAGAGTGAATTTAAATAATGATTGCTTACAATTTCTCTTCTCTTTTCCCTTTTTCTTATCCTTACCCTTCCCCTTCCCTGTCAATATCTACATTAAATCAGTCTTAATTGAAGTATCTTTTGTGTGCTTGCCTAGTCCTTCGAATGGTATTTAGAGCTTTCTTTTCAAACAAAGGAAAAAAGAGGAACAGTTTTAATAATCAAACATAATCCAGATACTTTTGGCAGCTCTCAACTGAAGATTCTAAATCCACCAAAGATTCTATCAGTGGCAAAATTTGGCAAAATGGGTAAATAAGAAGCAAATGAGTTGCTGAAGCCAATAACATCAAGAAGACCTAGCTTAGGAAGGCATCTAAATTGTCCTATTCATATCTAAAAAACATTTCCCTGGTTCCTACTCCTCATATATCATGGGAATATGATTTGGCCTTCGGTTTGTGTAACAACTGACAACTGGTATTGGAGTTACTAAAAGAGGGGAAGATGGAGTGGATGACTGATAAGGCATCTTGGTCTTACTTTTTTTCTAACCTTTCTATAGCCACAAAGGCTTTCTGCTCTTCCATCTTTAAAGTGAAAGTAACAGAATTTCTGAAATGTGATAAATTCCAAATGGAATGGACTGAGAAGCAAAATCACTTCTCTCTGTCTCTGTCTCTGTCTCTGTCTCTCTGTCTCTCTCTGTCTCTCTCTGTCTCTCTCTGTCTCTCTGTCTCTGTCTCTCTCTGTCTCTCTGTCTCTCTGTCTCTCTGTCTCTCTCTCTCTCTCTCTCTCTCTCTCTCTCTCTCTCTCTCTCTCTCTCCTTTTCTGTCTCTCATATATAGAGTAAAGCTATCAACATATTAGCTAGCTTTTAATTGCATCCTTTCATTAACTTTTAATGAAACAGATTCATTTCAACTGGCCATTGCTTTGGCCAGTTGTGTGTGATCTTATGCATTCACATCATGAGATTTTTGTGGAACAGAATTTCAGCTGCAAATGAAGCAGTAAAAGACAAGTATTCATGATATAGTCAAAGTGATTTCAGGAAGAATTTAAATTGCCCTGAGAAAAACTGGAATGAATGTCTGTCTGCTTTCTCCACCTCCCCACACCACATTCCTGAGGAATGGAACACATTTGTTTCTTGACTGACCTAGTCTAATAACTAGTCCAGGTAGTAGCTGGTATTTCTTATGGATAAAACCTAATGACTTAACTTTAATTGACTGTACTGTCACCATACATGATTTTATTTTTCAAACATTTCCTTGGGGGCAGAGGTGTTCATATTCCTGATAGCATAGTGATCACTCTTCCTGAGGAATAAAAGTGGTTACATTTTTCTCCCCTTCTCCCAATAGTACCCAAAAGCAAGGGCAATTATGACATGAAATACATGCCTAACGAATTCTTTTTATATTAATCACTTGTCATCTATTTCCCTCCCAAAACAGGATATATAAAAAAGGAAGATGGTTTGCTACACTCTATATTGCCCAAAATAAAATCTAAGTAAGAAAGAAGGCAACCATCACAAGTTCCGGTAAGATGACTGCATAGACGGAGCGAATCTTAAAACCTCTGCACCCTTACACATGGAGATAGAAAATAATGTGCTTCAAGAAGAAAGAGGACCGAATCTAAGAACGGGACAGAGCAGGGGGAACCATACTGCAGCATAACTAAAGAGGTACGCAAAGAAAAAGGCTTCAATACTTGAACTGTCGGGACTGAGGACATAGAAGGGGGATCCCAGGATCCCAGGACGCCTCCCCACGTGCTGTGTGGAGTCTCCAGCTGCCTGAAAAATCTCAGGGCTGGTGGGTGCACCAGTCAGGAGAGAGGGCCTTGCTGGCATAGGACACAGACACTGGAGAGGTGGCTGGAGGAGAAAACCAGAGAAACACAGCAAAAATGCCCATAAGATGGTGGCTTAGAGAGAGCCAAATCCCAGATATCAGACAGCTTGGCTTCCCCAAACCGAGATAGAAAACTCAGGGCTTCAAGAGGAAAGAAAACCAGATCAAACACAGTGGATAGCTCAGGGGGACCCCCACTGCTGGAGAGCTCAGTTCAGCAAAAAACTCTCCTTCTTGCCACACCACCTTTTTTTTTTGTTGTTTGTTTGTTTGTTTTTCCCTCCCCTCCAGGCTTTGAGGTTTTAGCCTGAGGGCAGACTAATCCAATCCATAACAGATTTAATCCCAACAATTGGACAGACAAGAAGTCTTCCAAGGGCAGAGAAAGTAATTTACTCCTGGGGAAAGATCTTTCATCAAATATCATTAAATACATCCCCCCAAATTAGCAGAACAAGGAAGGGAAAAAACATGAGCAAGCAACAGAAAAAGAGAAAAGAAATGACAATTGACAGCTTCTTTCGAGGAAGTGAAAAGAGAGCAAATGAAACAGAAATAGAAGAGGAAGTAGTTCCAATGAACTGGACACAGGCTTTGGAAGATCTCAAAATTCAATTAACTCAAGAATTTAAAACTCAATTAATTCAAGAACTTCAGGAACTCAGAAAACAATCAAGAGAGGCTGAAGACCATTTGAAAAAGGAAATACATGAGCTAAAACAAGAAAATAAAGTATTAAAAGCCAGAATTGGCCAGCTTGAAAATGAAGCAAAGAAGGCAAAAGATGATCTACAAAGAAAATCAGACCAGAAAGAGAAGGATGACCAAAAAGCCAGGGATGAAATTCAGTCTTTAAAAACAGAACTCAACATCTAGAAGAAAATGACTTCACAAGGCAGCAAGAATATATTAAGCAAAATAAAAAAATGAAAAAATTGAGGAGAATATGAAACACCTCATTGATTCAACCAAAGATCTGGAGAACAGAGCTAGAAGATATAACTTAAGAATTATTGGTTTACCAGAACATCATGATAAAAGAAAAAGTTTAGATAGCATTTTACAAGAAATTATCAGAGAAAATTGCCCAGAAATTCTTGAACAAGAGGGAAAAGTGGAAATTGACAGGATCCACAGATCACCTCCTACATTTAATCCACAACTGACAAATTCCAGGAATATGATAGCCAAATTCAAAAACTACCAGACCAAGGAAAAAATATAAAATGAAAGCAAATAGCAGAGTGGATTAGAAACCCTTTGTTGTTTACAAGACCATATGTTGTTTACAAGAAACACACATCAGACAGACAGACAGACATAGAATGAAAATGAGAGGATGGAGCAAAATCTTTTTGGCTTCAAATGAGAAAAAGAAGGCAGAGGTGGCTATCATGATCTTTGAAAGAGCCAAAGTAAAAATACATAAGGTTAAAAGAGATAGGGAAGGTTACTACATCCTAATAAAAGGCAGCATAAACAATGAAGAAATATCAGTACTCAATATGTATGCACCAAACGGAATAGCTTCCCAATTTCTAAAGGAGAAGGTAGTGGCGTTCAAGGATGAAATAGATAGCAAAATCATACTGGGGGGTACCTGAACCTTCCCCTATCAGATCTAGATAAGTTAAAACAAAAAATAAATAAGAAAGAGATAAGAGAGGTGAATGAAACCCTAGAAAAAATTTGAGTTAATAGATATTTTGAGAAATATAAATAGAGACAAAAAGGAATACACCTTCTTCTCAGCAGTACATGGAACATTCACAAAGATAGACCATGTAATAGGGCACAGAAACATGGCAAACAAATGCAAAAAAGCAGAAATAATAAATGTAATCTTCTCAGATCATAATGCAATAAAAATCATTATTAGTAAGAATACATGGAGAGGCAAACCAAAAACTAATTGGAAATTAAATAATATGATTCTCCAAAATAATTTATTGAAAAAACAAATCACAGAAACAATTAATAATTTCACTGAAGACAATGAGTAAGATGAGACATCTTACTCAAACTTATGGGATACAGCCAAAGCAGTTCTAAGGGGAAAACTGATTATCACTGAGTGTATATATTAACAAATTAGGGAGGGCAGAGGTTAATGAATTGGGCATGCAACTTAAAAAAAGTAGAAAATGAACAAATTAAAAATCCTCAGATGAAAACTAAATTAGAAATATTAAAAATCAAAGGAGAAATTAATAAAACTGAAAGTAAAAGAACTATTGGATTAATAAATAAGAGTAGAAGCTGGTATTTAGAAAAAACAGATAAAATAGACAAAGTACTGGTTAATCTAATTTAAAAAAGGAAAGAAGAAAACCAAATTAATAGTATCAAAGATGAAAAGAGAGACATCACCTCTAATGAAGAGGAAGTTAAGGCAATGATTAAAAACTATTTTGTCCAATTATATGGCAACAAATATAACAACTTAGTTGATATGGATGAATATTTGCAAAAATATAAATTGCCTAGATTAACAGCAAAAGAAATAGAATACTTAAATAATCCAATATCAGAAAAAGAAATTGAACAGGCCATTAAAGAACTCCCTAAGAAAAAATTGCCAGGGCCTGATGGATTCACAAATGAATTCTATCAAACTTTCAAAAAACAATTAATCCCAATACTATACAAATTATTTGATATAATAAGCAAAGAAGGAGTCTTACCAAACTCCTTTTATGACACAAATATGGTACTGATTCCAAAGCCAGGCAGATCAAAAACAGAGAAAGGAAATTATAGACCAATCTCCTTAATGAATATAGATGCAAAAATCTTAAATAGAATACTAGCAAAAAGATTCCAGAGAGTGATCAATAGGGTTATTCATCATAATCAGGTGGGATTTATACTAGGAATGCAAGGATGGTTCAACATTAGAAAAAGCATCCACATAATTGACCATATCAACAAGCAAACCAACAAAAACCACATGATTATCTCAATAGACGCAGAAAAAGCCTTTGACAAAATAACAACACACATTCCTACTGAAAACACTTGAAAGTATAGGAATATAAGGACCTTCCCTAAAAATAATAAACAGTATATATCTTAAACCATCAACAATCATCATATGCAATGGGGATAAATCTTTCCAATAAGATCAGGTGTGAAACAAGGATGCCCATTATCACCTCTTTTATTTAACATTGTACTAGAAACACTAGCAGTAGCAATTAGAGAAGAAAAAGAAATTGAAGGTATTTAAATAAGCAAGGAGGAGACTAAGTTATCACTCTTTGCAGATGATATGATGGTCTACTTAAAAAATCCTAGAGAATCAACTAAAAAGCTAGTAGAAATAATCAACAACTTTAGCCAAGTTGCTGGATACAAAATAAATGCACATAAATCATCAGCATTTCTATAAATTTCCAACACATCACAGCAGCATGAGGTAGAAAGAGAAACACCATTTAAAATCACCCTAGATAATATAAAATCCTTGGTAATCTATCTACCAAAACACATACAGGAATTATACGAACATTAACTACAAAACACTTTCCCAAAAAGTAAAACTAGATCTAAACAATTGGAAAAACATTGAGTGCTCATGGTTAGGGAGAAATAACATAATAAAATGACCATTCTACCCAAATTAATTTACTTATTTAATGCCATACCTATCAAACTACCAAAAACATTTTTTACTACATTAGAAAAAACTATAACAAAGTTTATTTGGAAGAACAAAAGATCAAGAATATCAAGGGAAATAATGAAAAAAAAAACATGAAGGAAGGTGGCTTAGCAGTACCAGATATTAAGCTATACTATAAAGCAGTGGTCATCAAAACAATATGTTACTTGTTAAGAGACAGAAGGGAGGATCAGTGGAATAGACTTGGGTTAAGTGATGTCAGCAAGACAGTGTATGATAAATCCAAAGAGTCCAACTTTTGGGATATAAATCCACTGTTTGACAAAAACTGTTGGGAAAATTGGAAAACAATATGGGAGAGATTAGGTTTAGATCAACATCTCACACCATACACCAAGATAAATTCAGAATGGGTAAATGACTTGAATATTAAGAGGGAAAGTATAAATAAGTTAAGTGAACACAGAATAGTATACTTTTCAGATCTCTGGTAAAGGAAAGATTTTAAAACCAAACAAGAGTTAGAGAAAATTACAAAATACAAAATAAATAATTTTGATTATATTAAATTAAAAAGTTTTTGTACAAACAAAAACAATGCAATCAAAATCAGAAGGGGAACAACAAACTGGGAAAAAATCTTTATAACAAAAAATTCTGACAGAGGTCTACTTACTCAAATATAAAAGAAGCTAAATCAATTATATAAAAAATCAAGCCATTCCCCAATTGATAAATGGGCAAGAGACATGAATAGGCAATTTTCAGATAAAGAAATCAAAAGTATCAATAAGCACATGAGAAAGTGTTCTAAATCTCTAATAATTAAAGAAATGCAAATAAAAACAACTCTGAGGTACCACCTCATACCTAGCAGATTGGCTAAAATGATAGAAGTGGAGAATAATGAATGTTGGAGGGGATGTGGCAAAATTGGGACATTAATGCATTGCTGGTAGAGTTGTGAATTGATCCAACTATTCTGTATGGCAATTTGGAACTATGCCCTAAGAGCTCCAGAAGACTGCCTGCCCTTTGATCCAGCCATACCATTGCTGGGATTGTACCCCAAAGAGATCATAGATAAACAGAATTGTACAAAAATATTTATAGCCTCGCTCTTTGTGGTGGTAAAAAACTGGAAAGCAAGGGTATGCCCTTCAATTGGGGAATGGCTGAACAAATTATGGTATATGTTGGTGATGGAATACTATTGTTCTCAAAGGAATAATAAACTGGAGGAATTCCATGTGAACTAGAAAGATTTCCAGGAATTGATGCAGAGTGAAAGGAGCAGAGCCAGAAGAACATTGTACACAGAGACTAATTCACTGTGGTAAAATAGAATGTAATGGACGTCTGTACTAGCAGCAATGCAATGACCCAAGACAATTCTGAGGGATTTATGGAAAGGAACACTACCCACATTCAGAGGAAGAATTGCAGGAGTAGAAACAGAGAAGAAAAACAACTGCTTGGACACTTGGGTTGATGAGGACATGATTGGGGATGTAAACCTGAAAAGACCACACCCATGTAACTATCAATAATGTGTAAATAAGTCTTGACAGACCACACATAATAAAACCAGTGGAAATGTAAATTAGCTACAGCAGAGGAGGGCCGGGGGTTGAGGGGATAAAGGGGAAAGTAAAAACATGACTTATGTAACCATGAAAAATTTTTCTAAAAATAAAAAAATTATTTTTAAAATCTAAAATCTATGGGATGCAGCCAAAACAGTACTCGAGGGAAATTTATATCCTTGAGTGCATATATTAACAAATTAGGGAGGGCAGACTTCAATGAATTGGGCATGCAAATTAAAAAAAATTAGAACAAATTAAAAATCCCCAGATAAAAACTAAATTAGAAATCCTAAAAATTAAAGGATAAATTGATAAAATCAAAAGTGAAAGGACTATAGAATTAATAAATAAGTCTAATAGCTGGTGCTTTGATAAAACAAATAAAGTAGACAAAGTACTGGTTAATCTAATAGAAAAGGAAAAGAAGAAAACCAAATTAAAAGTATCAAAGATGAAAAGAGAGACCTCACCTCTGATGAAGAGGAAATTAAGGCAATCATGAAAAACTACTTTGCTCAATTATATGGCAATAAATATGGCAATCTTGGTGATATGGATGATTATTTACAAGAATATAAATTTTCTAGATTAACAATAGAAGAAATAGAATACTTAAATGATCCCATATCAGAAAAAGAAATTGAACAAGTCATCAAAGAACTCCCCAAGAAAAAAATCTCCAGGGCCAGATGGATTCACCAGTGAATTCTATCAAACATTTAAATAAAACTAATCCCAAAACTACACAAACTATTTGATACAATAAGTATAGAAGGAGTTCTACCAAATTTCTTTCGTAACACAAATATGGTTCTGATTTCAAAGCCAGGCAGATCAAAAACAGGGAAATAAAACTACAGACAAATCTCCTTAATGAACATAGATGCAAAAATCTTAAATAGAATACTAGGAAAAAGACTCCAGAAAGTGATCAAGAGAGTTATTCATCATGATCAGGTGTGATTTATACCAGGAATGCAAGGATGGTTCAACATTAGGTAAACTATCCACATAATTGACCATATCAACAAGCAAACCAACAAAAACCACATGATAATCTCAATAGATGCAGAAAAAGCCTTTGACAAAATACAGTACTCATTACTATTGAAAACACTTGAAAGTATAGGAATAGAAGGACCTTTCCTAAAAATCACAAACAGTATGTATTTAAAATGATCAGCAATCATCATCTGCAATGAGGATTAATTTGAAGTCTTCCCAATTAGATCAAGAGTGAAATAAGGATGCCCATTATCACCTCTATTATTTAACAAGGTACTAGAAACACAAGCAGTAGCAATTAGAGAAGAAAAGGAAATTGAATGTATTAAAATGAGCAATGAGGAGACCAAGCTGTCACTCTTTGCAGATCATATGATGGTCTATTTAAAGAATCCTAGAGATAAATCAAAAAACTAGTGGGAATAATCAACTTTAGCAAAGTTGCAGGATATAAAATAAACCCACATAAATCATCTGCATTTCTATAAATTTCCAACACATCACAACAACAAGAGTTAGAAAGACTTCCAGGTTAAGATGGCTGCAGAGTAGAAGCAGGACTCTCATTCTCCTCACCATTGGCCTATATGTGATACCTCAAATGGACAAAAAAACCAAGTTCAGATTAACAAAGGTACTATACAATATGGCACAGCATCGAAAGTACATGGAATTTTGGCATTTCCCTGATATAAGGAGGTGGAATAGCTCTCACCAAAACACGAGCTGATCAACCCACCCCACCTATGGTGCAAGAGGCAGAACCAGAGAGCTAGAATCAGGTCAAGCATGTGGCAATCTCTAGGTTCTTGGCAGCTGACTAGGAATACCAGGAACTTACCCCTGAGAGCAGATAGACTTGAGACCCTGGGAGGCTAAAGTGTGCAGACCTTGGGCTTGGAGATAGAGTGGAGAGGGGCTGCACACAGTAGAAACCTCAGAGACTTGAAAAGTAGCCTCAGGCAAAAACTGCTCCATAGCTCCATACACAGAGAGCCAGAGGATCAGTGGAATAGACTTGGGATAACTGACCTCTGCAAGACAGTCTAAGATAAACCCAAAGATCCCGGATTTTGGGACAAAAATCCACTATTTGATAATCCTACCCAAATTAGTATACTTATTCAGTGCCATATCTATCAAACTATGAAGAAACTTTTATATTGAATTAGAAAAAAAAACATAACAAAGTTAATTTGGAAGAACAAAAAATCAAAAATATCAAGGGAACTAATGAAAATAAAAAGTGAAGGATGGGGGCCCAGCAGTACCAGATATTAAACTGTACTTTAAAGCAGTGGTCATCAAAACAATATAGTGCTGGTTAAGAGACAAAATGGACGATCATTGGAATAGACTTGGGATAACTGATCTCTGCAAGACAGTCTAAGATAAACCCAAAGATCCTGGACTTTGGGACAAAATTCCACTATTTGACAAAACTGCTACGAAAATTGGAAAACAATATGAGAGAGATTAGGTATAGATCAACATCTCACACCCTACAGCAAGATAAATTCAGAATGGCTGAATGACATGAATATAAGGAAGGAAACTATAAATAAATTAGGTGAACAGAATAGTACACCTGTCAGATCTTTGGGAAAGGAAATATTTCCAGACCAAGTAAGAGACAGAAAAAATTACAAAATGTAAAATAAATAATTTTGATTACATTAAATTAAAATGGTTTTGTAAAAACAAATCCAATGTAACCAAATTTAGAAGTGAAGCAACAAATTGGGGAAAAAATCTTTATAACAAAAACTTCTGCCAAAGTCTAATTACTCAAATATATAGGGAGGTAAATCAATTGAATCAAACTATTCTCCAATTGATGAATGAGCAAGGGACATGAATAGACAATTTTCAGATAAAGAAAATCAAAATTATCAATAAGCACATGAAAAAGTATTCTAAATCTCTTATATTTAGAGAAATGCAAATCGAAACTATTCTGAGGTATCACCTCACACCTAGCAGATTAGCTAAAATGACAGCAAGGGAAAGTAATAAATGTTGGAGGGCATGTGGCAAAATTGGTACATTAATGCATTGCTGGTGGAGTTGTGAATTGATCCAACTATTCTGGATGGCAATTTGGAACTATGCCCAAAATGCTTTAAAAGACTGCCTGTCATTTGATCCAGTCATACCACTGCTGGGTTTATACCCAAAGAGTTCATAAGGAAAAAGACTTTTACAAAAATATTTATAGCTGCTCTCTTTGTGGTGGCAAAAAGTTGAAAAATGAGGGGATGTCCATTGATTGGGGAATGGCTAAACAAATTGTGGTATCTGTTGGTGATGGAATACTACTGTGCTAAAACGAATAACAAACTGAAGGAATTACATGTGAATTGGAATGACCTCCAGGAATTGATGCAGAGTGAAAGAGCAGAACCAGGAGAATCTTATTCACAGTGATGAATACACCCTGGCAAAATTGAATGCATTAGACTTCTCTCCTAACAGCAATGCAATGATCCAAGATATTTCTGAGTAACCTATGAGAAAGAAAACTATCCATAGTCAGAGAAAAAGCATGGGAGTAGAACACAGAAAAAAAACAAAAACCTACTGCTTGACAACATGGGTAGATTGGTATATTATTGGGGATGTACACTAAACTATGAAACTAGTGCAATTATCAATAATATGGAAATAGGTCTTGATCAATGGCACATGAAAAACCCAGTGGAATTGCATGTTGGCTATGGGAGGGGGTGGGAAGAGGGGAGGAAAAGAAGATGAATCATGTAACCATGTAAAAATCCTCTTAATTAATCAATTGAAAATAAATAAAATATATGTGGGAACAAAAACAAAAAAGAAAATAACCACAGCATGCAAAAAAAAATACAACCAAAAAAACCCCCCAAAACAAATTATTTTGTTGTGAATGCTATCAAAAGTGTGTATTCAGAGAGAGAGAGAGAGAGAGAAAGAGAGAGAGAGAGAGAGAGAGAGAGAGAGAGAGAGAGAGTATCTTACTCAATTCCCACATTTTATAGACATAGAGAATAAGGGCAAAATGCACAAGAAAAATAACACATAAATACAATAAACTTCAAGGAATTTCTTCTTCCTCAATTCAAACGAAAATTGTATTTTTCCATTCTACCTCATATTGGTATTTTAACACTTCAAGTACTTGTGATATCATACCAAACAAGATTGTTCTGATCACACACTACTGATGATGGACAAAACTTGTTTATATTTTAGGGGACTATATTAATGACTTTTATAGCCACAAAATTCATCACTTCACAATCAACCTGTTAATGAGTCATTCAAATCTGATCTTCAGAAAATGGATTTCTAATCTGTAATCAAAGCCTTTCTCAACTTATAGAAGTTAATATAGTTTTTAATCTATTTCCATAAACTTTAATAATGTGAGCTCATATCTCATTTCAAATTGGTGGGAAATGCTTGTAATCAATATGGAGAGTGGAGCAAAACAAGTCAAATATACCAAGTCCATATATGCCTAAGGCTATGCCTTAAATGTAAAACCTCACTGGCAGGAGGCTCTGGCAAGAACACTTTAAGTTGACGTGGACACTCTTCCGTAAGATTAACTTTGAAACAAATCATTTAACGCTTTAAGATTTTTCACTCATATTCAGTATTTTTCATCAAATATGATATGTTTTTTTGGTTAATCTTATTCAACTAGGTTGTATTTCAACTAATGAAATTAAGCTAGAAAGTTCTGTAACCTTCAGCTATACAGAGAACATTTTAGTTTCTTTTTAAAAGTTAGAAATAACAAATGTAGAATGTGTTGCCCATATTTTGGAATATGGGTCTCCCTAGTGTCAGTAATCATGGGAAAAATTTCATTTTCCCCCCACAGTTTCAGCTAATGCATATAGTAGAAGATATTAGAAATCCATTTTCATTTATTGTAATATGAATGCAAGCTGAGGAAAGACTAAAAATTTGCAGTCTCTGCAAATTTCTCAGTACTCTAGTTTGTGGGAGAGTAAAGATTATTTATGGTCAGTTTGGCACACTGTGAATATTTAAAGGGCTACAAGTCACTCTCAACCAAGAACTGCAGTTTCTATAAAATGCAGTATAGAGATCTGTCTGACAGTTAACCTTTTAAGTAAGGGGAAAATACCAATCCTTAAATGAATTTAAAATAACTTAAATATGTGATTGTAAATTAAATAGTTGGTTATTATCATACTTTAAACCAAGTTGACATATTACTTTATTTATAGGTAATGTTTTAAATAGTTCTCATATAAAGTTACATGTAGAATTAAAATAATTAAATATAAAATATAAACTAAAAAATAATAAAATAATTGAAATGGGAATCTGTTAAAAAATACCTACAAACCAGCTGCTTTCATACCTATGTTTTTTTTTTGCAGGCACAAAATATGAAAAGATAAATATACCCATTTAATAAATAAAGAGAAAGAAATAGTATTCTTAGCCTTTCCATATAAGCTACAGTATATGCCCTGTTTATTGAGGGCCCAGAAAATATTGAAAGTAAAATAAATCACAGGGAGCCAGTATTGGTTCACTGATAGGAAGAGTAAATTTAGGAAAAGACAATTTTTATTTTTATGTTGAAAGAGTAGCTTGTCTAATTGGTCAGGAAATTGCATGGGGATAGTAAAATTGCATTTTATCCAACAAGTAACTTTCAAAATTTGATTGTGGATAAGGTGAAAGTATATATGATAGATGAAAATGGAAAGAGAGGGTTGAAATCCATCTTCAATGATAATCAATTAATACATAATCATAAATCCAGAGGAATGTCTCTAATGATATATACCTCATTATTCATACTGAATTTCCTTCAAATCTTTCATAAGCAAGCGAATATCTAGAATGCATACTTATCAAATTAGCTAATTATGCAAACCTGAGGGAAAACACTAAGATAACTAGATTAATTATTTTTTCTAATTAGAGAGAATTTAACAATTTAACAAAAATAAATATATACTCTTGTACTCTACAGAAGTAAAAAAGGAAGTGGTTGTAACATCAGGTTGTTTGAAAAAAAAGACCTCCAAGTTTTCATAGGGCAAATTTTTTATATAAGTTAATATATCAAGCTTTATTTTAGTAGCTACTAAATAAACAATCTTGGACTTAATTGTTGTATAGATGAATGTATCTATGCTGGCTGGATAACATCTGGAGTACTATAGTTGAGTCTGAGTGAGATCTTAGGAAATTGAACCATACTTTGTCTAATGAAAGACAACCAGTACAAAAAGAGACTGTAAGATAAGGCATATTAAACAGTATCATGGTGGAATATATGGTGGAAAAAGTGTTGCACTGGAGATGAAGAGATCTGAATGCTACTATTAGTTGTATCACTAGATGATTATATGAACATGACAACTGATTTAACCTTGACAATGATTAAAAAGCAACCCAAAGACAATAAAAATGTCTCTTTTTTAGCTTGATTTTTAAATATTTATATTGGAGAAGAAAATCAAAAGAGAGATAGGATCAGAACTATAACTAAGGTTTTTAGTCCAGAGAAATTATAAATGATATCCTCTGCAAATAGTATGAGATATACCTTTGGATGAGACAAGGGGAAGTAAAGGAATGTTATATCAGGAAGAGCAATTAATCCTGTGATAGAGAGATGAGGACCCTGGCATACCAGTAACAGACTACTCTTTGGAAGATTTTATTTTTCTGAGGACAAAACATATTGTATAAGGGAAGGATCTTACTTCAGCACATTAAACAATGTTTTAATATTTTAACTAAATATGATTTCAAACTAGAGGCTAATATGGTTTCAATTCTTCTTGAAGGCTGATAAATATCATCACTGCTTATTAAGTTTGGTGCCATCTATATTTAGCAACCCAGGACAGAGCTCTTGTCCCCTCACCCTGGTTAGAGCTCTAAATAGAACTGCTGCTGAGAATAGGATAATAAATAATAGTCATTCCATTTTTATTTTACTCATTTTTTCTCTGCCAAGAAGTATACTATTTGGAATTTAAAGATTAAAACTAAAAGTCTAGTAAGAAAATAATAACTAAAATAAATATAGAAAGAAGAAAGTAACTGGTAAATGTAAGTCAATGCCATAGAAAAAATATTTCCTAAGACGTGAGGTTCAAATATTCGCAGAGTAATGGGAGCATTGATTATATTTATCAGCCTGAGAAAAAATATGAAAATAGCTATATATATATATATATATATATATGTATATATATATATATATATATATACACACAAGATATTTTAAGAGTAAATTGGACATAATCTTAAACAGAAGGCACAAGCATTCAGGAGTAGGAAAAACTTCTTGTAGAAGTGGAACTTTAGTTGATACTTGAAGGAAGCCAGCACATGGAGTTGAAAAAGAAAATTCTGAGCATGAGCTTCAGCCAAAAAAAAAAAAAAAAAGCTTAGAGTTGGGTAATGAATTATCTAGTGTGCAGTATAAGAAGGAAATGAATGTGGCTGGGCCATAGATTACATGGAATAAAATAGAAAAAGACTGCAAATATAGACCTTAAAGGGGCCAAACTATTAACAATTTTAAAAGTCAGACAGAGGATTTTATATTTGATTCTGGAAGTCATGGGTAGTCACTGGAATTGATTGAGATGGGCAGATGACATGCTAAGATTTTCACTTTAGAAAGATTAATTTGGCAGCTGAATGGAGGATTGAATGGAATGTAGAGAGATAAGGTAGGAAGAGTAAAAAATTATATTTAATAGAGAAAGCATGAGGTGATAGAGGTCTTTAACTCATAAAATAAGGTGGAAGCAGTATTCGATGAAAGAAGGGGCACACAAATATGTGTTTTGAAGATATAAATGACTGGACATGCCAATGGGATGTGGGAAATGAGAGAGAATGAAAAGTTGAGGAAGATACTTAGGTTGCAAGCCTGGCTAACTGGGAGGGTGGTAGTAACTTGAACTGTAATAGTGAAATTCAGAAGGAAAGTAATATAATCAATATCACTTATTGTAATATTATGTTATATCATAATTTTGGTAAATATCTAGTTCAAAACATCTAACAGACAATCCCATATGAGAAACAATAGATAAATATGGAGGCTAAGTCTTTACAACTAAATTTGTAAATCATCTACATAGACAATGATAGCTGAATCCATTGAAAAAAATTTAAGATCACCAAGTGAAATTATAGAGAAGAATAGAAGAAGGCCAAAGGAAAATACTTGGTATAGTGCCCCTTTTGTTTAGTGGGTATGAATTAAGATCCAGCAAAAAAACCGAGAGAAGTAACAATCAAACATTCAGGAAGAGAACCAGAAGAACATTGTCATGAAATCATAAAGAGAAAGGAGTAATAAGTAGCTACTCAAATATTTGAAGTGGTATCCAGTGAAGGAAGAATTAAATTTATTCTGTGTGGCCCTGGAGAGAATAACCAAATAACCAAGAGTAATGTGAGAAAGTTATAGAAATTTAAATTTAGGCTTGTTATAATGGAAAAAAAACTTCAAAAGAAGTCAGATGTGTTCCAAAAATGGAATGGGGTACCTGGAGAAGTAATAAGATTTCAACCTCACTAAAGACCTTCAAGAATAGAATGAATGATTTCTTGGAGAGAAAATGTTCATTGAGGATATTATCAGTTTGGTAAGGGTTGAGATAGATGACCTCTAAAGTTCCTTCCAACTCCCAGATTCTGAGATCATAATAGGTGAAAAGTGAAAAGACTCTGAACTACCATCAGACTAATATAAATAGAACAGTTAGAGAAATTGTGTTCAAGAACAAATTAAACATAATAATGAGGTTCTTCTAGGGGTGGAGCCAAGATGGCATGGTAATGCAGAGCACCTTTATGTCACTACAAGAATCTTCTCCCACCAAGATTAAACTATTGCCACAAAAGGAATACAGGAGTGAAAGAACCAACAAGGAGATAGAGTGAAAAAATTTTCAAGAAAAGAAAAATTCAAAAGGTAGGCAGAGAACATTTGGGGCACTGGGGTGAGAAGAGAGCAGAGCCAGCACTACCACAAAAAATATTCAAAAAGACTTTGAATTTAATCTTAGCTCTTCAACTTACTATCTAGCTTGTCATCTCATTTCCTTTACCTTTAAAAAGATGTCATGGAAACAAAAGAATTCAAAAAGTTATCCTAGCTCCAACCTAACAGATCATATACAGGTCTAGACATTATGTTCTCAAGAGAACTTTTTTCCCTAGAAGGTTGGACTTGAATTTTCTTTATAAGGTATCTTCAAACATGGATTTTTAAGTTTTTTAAATTTAAATTTAATTTTAAATTTAAATTATTATTTTTCTTTTAACAAAAATTTACATTCATATCCACTCATCCCCCTTCCCCCTGGGAGAGGTGGACAGAGTTTCATTATGGTCTGCTCAAAACCGTGGTTGACTATTACATTGATCAGTGTTCTTAAGGATTTCAAAATTGTTTATCTTTTTTTTTCATTCTTTTATTATTTTTTTAAACCCTTAACTTCTGTGCATTGGCTCCTAGGTGGAAGAGTGGTAAGGGTGGGCAATGGGGGTCAAGTGACTTGCCCAGGGTCACACAGCTGGGAAGTGTCTGAGGTCAGATTTGAACCTAGGACCTCCCGTCTCTAGGCCTAACTCTCAATCCACTGAGCTACCCAGCTGCCCCCAAAATCGTTTATCTTATCCATGTTCTTACTGTATCAATTAAACAGTGAAATCAATAAGTTTTGGAGAGTCTTTTTAAAAAAAGAGACTTGAAGAGCCAAGGAGAATAAAAAGAGGATTTGCCATACATGGCAGCTGAGACTTTGGCTTCAACTTCATGGGATCAAAAGTTAAAAAGAGCTATCTTTATGAAGCAACCCGATTTTCCAAGTTCATTTGCTATTCTTGACAAATAGCTCAGTGCTTTCAAGAGGTGGAGTATAGATTATCCCTAGCAGTTTTTCTTGAGTGACTAACATATTCCCTTTCTACTGTGTGGCTGAAGCAGAATAATTGATTGGCAATCCTGCTTAATGTTCTTTGATAGCAAGTTGAAGGTGGTGGTCAAGTGGAAATGACTGCCTAATTTAAGTTTTTGCCATTACTTCAAAATTATTAAATAATATTCAGCAAACATTTATAAAGTGCCTACTATGTACCAGGCACTATGCTCAGGGCAGACATCAAAATTATGTTTTATTCAATGTGCTCTGTTTTAAATATCAATGTTTTTTCCCTCCTCTGTAGATATTCAGTGGAAATTGGGACTAAGGTCATGAGCTTGGCTGTAGATTATGGCTTTCAGGGTATGCTGAAAGGGGACCTTTCCTGCATTATGATCTTTCAGGGATTTTAGAAAGGAATTACTTCATGGAGAAGGACACTGGACTATTTCATCTTTAAAGTACATTTCAACTTCTAAGGTTTGGTAGGTCTGTGCTTTTATGCAACCAATTTATTTATGAGCTATGATGCCTAAAGCCTATATCATATTTAAAAATGTTGGTTCATCTCTAACAGAAATCAGAGAGGAGAAAATAAGTAAATTTAACACTAGCAACCAAACAACTTGGATTTCGGTTACAGAAAACAACAGAGAAATTGCTTTGATGAGTAAAGCAAGCAATAGGCTAAGAATATTATAATAGGCATATTTTATACAGCACAAAAGTGTCATTTTTACATTGTGCTTTTGCTGCAAGATGCACATTTTAAGAAAGGCATATAAATTAGGGCAAGCCCAAGGTACAGGGTTCTCAATTCTTATGTTACAAAGAAAATAATGTGAATCTAAATGAGAGTCTTTGGGGACACGAACAAGTTGCTTGTTTTAGTTAAGAGAGAAAACTGCCACCGGGCAAAGAGTTAGATGTATGATCTTGATTCTCTGCAGGAGAGAAGAGCAGATATCATTAGTATTAAAAACCCATCAAAACCCAGCATGGTATTCAGTCCTTGGTTGAAAATGCTAAGTGACATTGACACAAATATTTCTAGGGTCATTTGCAAAAACAGCTTAGAGTGAGAAGTAGCCAATTTTAAGTAGGGATTTCAAAGTTGAACTAATATAAAGAAAAAGGATCATTTGAAAGAAATATTTTAAAAAATCTTAAACCTTTCTCCATATTCTTTTGGATGTGATGGTTCAGTCTTATTAATTAATTGGTGACTTCTAGCCAAAGAGCTGATACTAGTCTCTATGTCCCCTAGACCATAGGGGAGAACTATAGTACAAGTTAACTTTTTTGTTTTGTTTTGTAAAAATAGAATTCCTACTGCTTGATTCCACAGTAATTCTAACTTAAAAGGTTAGAAGTACACTGCTCCCCTAATTCCTATTTCCCCCTGTGGCCACTGCAAGATAAGCATGAAAAAGAGACCAATGCAGGACCTGGTATGGAAAATCTGAGAAATAATCCCATTTTAATTAAATGAGTTCATGATTTCAGAAACAGAAAACCCAGTGGAATTAAGCAATCCACTCCACAACAGTTTATATTATTGTTATTTTAAATTTGCTCATTTAACACTCTTACTTTACTAAATGTATCCAAGGTAGTTAAATTAATTATCTTCTTGTTTTTTTTTTAATACAGGACTTTTGAGTCAATATTTGTTTTATTTTGTTACTTAAAGTTTTAATTTGTCTCCTTTCTACATAATGCATCTACGTTCACACAGTAGGCATAGAGCAGCTCTTTGTTAGAATCCCTAGAAATAGTGTAGTATATTAGAAAGAAGGCAAATTAGGGAAGTTATTTAACCTTTTAATGCTTCCATTTCTTCAAGAATAAAATTGAATGGACCAAAGGATCTCCAAATTCTATGTCATATCTAAGTTTTTAATTATCTCATTTTTCCTTGACATGCATGATGGCAAGTTAGGGAGTAGGACCTAAAATATAAACAAAGAGCAATAAAAGGAGTAAACATTGTCTAGGAGGAATTTTAGGATAGGAAAAAAAAAAAAACATGGTCTGATCATATGATAAGGTTGAGAGATGTCTAAATGCCTTATTACTCTCAATGTCAAAAGACAGTAAAGAATTCCTACAGAATTTGGATGGACTAATATCTTTGTGATGAATGAAGGAGGAGTTGTATTGGACTAGAATTGAAAATGATGGGCAAATGCAAGAGGCAATATTCATATCAATATAATCAAGTACTTAAGTATGCATGATCCATAACAAATATTAAAGGATCAAACTTTACGAACTGTTTTCATGGAAATAGTTTCTATACATAAGCCAATAAAATCATTAGTCCATTGTTGGGGAGATTGGGTTGGCATGCATTAATACACACATCAATGACTTGAATGCACAAAATAATTCAATTCTTTTCTGTTCTTTTTTCTAGAGATAAAGTGTGTAAGTAATTACTTGCCAAATAAGTTAATAGCCTTTAAGTTTGAAATTCTGAATGTATTGTTTTACTTTGTGTTAAACCAATAAACACTTTATTTTGACAATCACAAACTTAACAAATAAAAGGAAAAACTCTCTGAATAGCCAAGCACTGTATCTCATTATCTTTATTCACTCATTTACTTCTGAAAGTTAAGCTTTGTGATCTGTTTTTTTTCTAGAGCTTCTGTCAATGAAAGAAATGAAAGAAAAATAAATGAGAGAAAAACCATTGTAATATTTCACTGAATACTTTGGTGATAGACACTTGCGTCTTCCAAGTGACAAACTGTAAAATACATATTAAACAGGACAATATCTGATCTCAATTTTTACTTTTCCCTAATAGGAAACATAGGTTTATGCCTACTCCTGGTACTTAATGCATGTTTGCTGAATGAGTAAATGTACTCCAGACCTTCTTTTTCTTTTCTGATCTAATGTATCTCATATCCTCCTACCATTTTTTCAAGGTTTCCATATTTTGAACAGGCACAATTTGGACTAGTTTCCTCTCAAAATTTTGTGTGAGTCTACATTATGTATCCTATAATTAAACCAATATGCCCAAATTGTCTCATCATTCCTACCTCACTGCCCTCAATTATTTGTGAGGAGGAATTGCCTTTCATTTCCCAAATACTTTGAGATCATTGTATCATATATTTAAAGTGGAAGTGAACTTTACAAGACATGTAATCCAATACTATCATTTTACAGAAAGTAAGCTGAGGTCCAGACAATTTAAATAACTTGCTTAGGTACATTTATAGGAGAATAACAGAAAAATGATTCAAATCTATTTCCTTTAATTCTGAAATACACTTTACTTCTGCTTCTGGGGACCTCTTGAATGAGGAGAGGTGAAAAGGTTGTATGGGAGAGAAAAGTAATCCTGAAGTCTCAGTTCAGATTGGGGTGGGATAACTAACATTCTAAGTGTAGTTTAATTTGTAACCTGACTTTATATACATATAGAGTTTGATAAATTTTCCCTCCCTTTGGGGATAGATAAGAATATGACTGTTTAAGTTTGTTCAACTTTTATGACATCGAAAGAAGTATAGGAAAATGGATTAATCATCTTTATAACTTTTATGGTCTAAGAGGAATGTACAAAATATCAATATGTAAAAAATTATTTCTGTGTCACTCTGACATAATTGTGTTTGTAAGAGGCATTGTTAAAATCCTGATCTGGGTTCAGGTTTTTTTCTGAGGTTTGAATCTACACTAGAATATAATAATAAAGCCTAGGTTTTTAACCTTACAATTTCTGCATTGTAGTTAATATATAAATGGCAGCAATTAGCAACCACATGAATACAGAAAGTAGATATTTTCCCCATAAAATGAACATTATTGTTTCTATATCCAAAATGTCTCTCACATTCAAACCCTTCTCTCAAATCACACACTTTAGTCTTTATCACCTCTCACTTTAACCATTGCAATGTGAACTGCTACTTGCTTTCCTTGCCTCATGTTTCAACCTGTTTCATTCTATTCTTCACATAACTGTAAAAGTGATTTTTCTAAAACACAGATCTGGTCAACTCACTCTTCTGGACACAATAAACACTATTGGCTTCCTATTGTACCTATTATCAGATATAACTTTTGTTTTGATGTTTAAAAGCTTTTTTCATCTTAGCTTTGACTTAAATTTCCATTAATCTCCTTATAGTATTTTATGGTCTAGTCAAATTAGCCTTCTCACTCTTCTCCCATAAAAGACTTAATCTATCATCTCCATGTGCTTGTATTAGATGTATCCCATCCCCATATTATACTTTCTCCTTTGTTTTATTTAATAAAATTCCTCTATTCCTTCAAATTGAAACTTAAGTTCAACCTTTTGCATGAAAACCTTCTTGATTTTCCCAACTGCTGATGCCATCTGTCCCAATTGCTCTGTATTATTTTATATTCATTATGTATGCATTCAATACATACTTTATGTATTTATATATCTTTCCAGATATGATATAAGCTCTCTTTATATTTTTATTTGTTTTCTTCTTTGTATCTATATCACGAGTGTCTCAATAGTGTCTGACAAAAAACAAAATGAAACTATTAATTTGTTTGATTTCCCCTTTGGAGGAAAATAGGGAAAGTTTGAATGTCCCAAATACAAATAGGAACTTTGTAGAAGTGAAATTTCACTAAAGTCTCCACAATTTCTCTTGCATGCAATCTCTAAAATGGGATATCCCTAGCACCAAGAGAACTTAATAGAGAAGCACTATAATTTTCCTAATTCTTATTAGCATTTTAATAATGATTTATTTTTAATAAGACCTATACTTTCCCCAACATTAATATTTTAATAAAACTTGTGATCTTGTTGTAAGAAACTCCCAGTATGGAAACTCCATCTATCTATGTAGATCTCCATTATCTTTATAACTTTAAAGAATTGCCTCAGGCACTGAGAAGTTGAGTGATTTGCCCAGTTACACCAATCAATATATTTGAGGAGGGGAGATATCACATACATACTAACAAGCAAAATTTACACAGTTTTTTAGTTTATATTCATTATTTTATTTGATTAATTAGGACTCTGGTTTTCTAACTATGGGCAAATGATGAGTTTTTTGGGCTTCATAAGTAAGATGAATAAAATAAATGGAATACCATTAATACCAGTAGCTGAAATTTCTCTGTCACTGTAGAGATTTCAGTGACTTATTTACGTAAATTTTTCATTTGATCCTCACAACAACATTGTGAATTAGGTCCTAGTTGAATAATTGCCTTCTTATGAATAAGGAAACCAGGGCAGGTAAGTGGCTCACTGGATTGATAGATAGGCTGAGAAACAGGGAGGTTCTGGGTTTAAATCTGCCCTAGGAATCTCTCCTTGTTTGGACATTTCCTTCTATTATATGGATATAGAAACAAATATACTCAATGTGAAGAAAATTCATAGAGTATGAGGTACCTCAACAGAAAGATAACTATTACCTGTGGAGGGACTTCCAGTAAGAATTCTGGGAATTCTGTTCATGGATTGAAGTGAAAAGTTGTTTGTTTTTTTCATCTCACACTATTTTTCTGTAATTGGAAGATGAGTAAACATTGAAACATTAGCATCTTCCTGGCATATTTAATTCATTTCACACTTTTGGAAAAATGTATTTAAAAGAAGTTGCTCTGTCCCATTCTCTATCATATCAAAGATGAGAAATGTTTTTCTGTCTTCAGAAACTTGTTCATTCTTTTGGATCTTCTAGGAGAATAAGATCAGAAATCTTAGTAAAGAAAATTCTTGATTGAGGAAATTCCCTAACTGCTGTAGATGAGTACCTTCTCTCTAATCTTATGAATCTTATGAAGTTGCTCAGAACTCTAAGAGGATACATATTTCTAGTATTTATAGCCTATTAAAAATTTTACAGGGGGCAGCTGGGTAGCTCAGTGGATTGAGAGTCAGGCCTAGAGACGGGAGGTCCTAGGTTCAAATCCAGCCTCAGCCACTTCCCAGCTGTGTGACCCTGGGCAAGTCACTCAACCCCCATTGCCCACCCTTACCACTCTTCCACCATGGAGCCAATACACAGAAGTTAAGGGTTTAAAAATTTTTACAGACTCCTGTGTTCAATGGAATCTTTTTTTTAATACCATGGATACATCTAAGTAAACTTTTCTGCAGAACAGATTTTTATTAAGTGAGTTTTCCAATGTATATTATATAATCAGAAGAAAATCCACATGGGAATATTCAACCAATCAACAAAATTTTATAAAGGATCTATAATCCAGGTCCTGGGTCAAATACTATGGATACAAAGAAAAAAGGTAAACAATTCCTCCCATCAAGGAGCTTACATTCTAATCAGGTAGATTACAGAAAACATATATGAAAATATATACAAAGTGAAGTTGTAGCATGCTAATAGTGTGTGTACTCTTAGAGTGCTCTATTAATAGTAAAGCCAGGAAAGGACTCATACTGAAGGAATATAGAAAGAAAGTAAATAAAAAAAGGAAATAGGGTGAGAAAGGAGCATATTATAAAGTCATGGAAGTAATTGATATAGCATCAAGAGTGAGGAATAGCAATTATACCTGTTTGGCTGAATTGTGGAGGTTTAATAAAAGAGTAATTAATAAGGCTGAAAAGATAGGATAGAGTGGCTTCTAATGTACAAGGTATTTTAAAGGTCAAACAGGAATTTGCATTTGATCCTAGAGTTAAATTAAAACTCCTGGAGTCGATTTGAGAATGGGGCTGTTGAAGTTACATGGTCTGACAGCATAAGAAAAATAATTTTGTTTTGTTATTTGAAGGGTGAATTGGAGTAGGGAAAGACTATGCAGAGAGACCAATTAGGAGGCTACTAAAATATTCCAGGTGAAAGGTAATGATGGCTTGAACTGGGTTGGTGGCTTTGTGAATACGAGTGAGAAATATGGGAGGTTAAAATTACAAGATTCAGCAGCTGATTAGATATGTCATGGAAAAAAGAATAATGCCAAAATTTCAAGTCACGATTTCAAGGCAAGATTTGGATGATGATTTTTGTAGTAGAAATAGACAAGTTTAGAGGAAGAAGTTTTTCTTGAGGGTATATATAATTAGTTCTTATTTGAATAAATTGACTTCGTTATGCAATGGGATATCAAGTTGGAATGTCCAATTGAAGTTGTTTATTTGGATCATGAGATCAGGAGAGAGAATTGGTTAGATATGTAGACTTGGGATCCAGTTTCTCCAATATTACAGAAATCATGTTTTTAAATAACAGCCCTTAGCCCTTTCATACAAGGGGGAGGGGAAGATATTGTAATCCGAAGTCTTTAAAACTTCTTACTTCATGAGATTGAGGTTTAAAAGAATAAAAGTCAGTATTTCCATATTAGAATGCTCTGTATTCTTAATGTTTTCCCTTGGAAAAAAAAGTGATTGCTGAAGGCTGGATATTAGGGGTGAATGAATGATTCTCAAAGGGACAGTCATAAAATTGCTGAGATGTGTCCATCTAAAATTATACTTTTCTGAAATTTGGGGTTTTATAGACAAGGAGAACCTGATAAAACTTCATTTAAAGGCAATAATTATGATTATTATAACATTTAAATATTTCATCTTAGATTTAGATTTAGGGAGTAAGTGTATTTGGAAAGAGAGATCATGATGGAAGGGAAAACATTAGCTTTAAGAACTTTAAAAAACATTGTTCTTTGAAAACAATAAAACCCAAGATTTTGATATTTCTTCTGACTTAAAATAAGGAGATAATTAAAATATTTTATATTTTATATTATATAGCATGGCATACTGAACAGAGCACAATTTTCTTGTCATGGAGAACACATTCTAAGCATTTAGCCTGGTACTATTGCCCTTTAGACCCTGGAAAGGCACATTGATTGCTGCAATTAAAAAAAAAAAAAGATTTTACACTCATTTACTGTCATTTGCTATTTTTGTGAAAATTTACTTTAAATACAAATAACCATACATATACTAACATTTTACTTTAAAATAAATATTTTCATACTACTATTTTTCTCTGTCTTATGAATGAAAAAAAAAGTCAAGTCAAAAAGCATTTTTCCTTTAACTATTCTTAAATTCTTGCTTTCAGTGCTCTAGGCAACTCTCTGGGGCTGTCAGTTTCAGAAGAGTCACCAGTTTGCATTAGTAGAGGAAGTTTCCTCATCAGGAGCAATGGAAATCATAGGTCTGGACCAAAACATCTCCATTATAATCCAAATGTTTTAGTGGCATAGATTCCTCCAGATTATCTATTTTAATATTAAATATTTATTTTTATAAATTATATGTCAATATAATTTTATTAATATTCATTTTTTCACCATTTTGCAATCCATGCTTTCTCTCTCCCTCCCATTATTCCCCCCTTTCCAAGAAGGCAGGCAATATGCTATAGTTATACATATATTAACATACAATGCATATTTCCATGTTCATAATGTTGTGAATAAAAGACATTTTCTACACTAGAAAAAATTCATGGAGGAAATAAATAAATACTGGCATACTTCAATTTGCATTTGAACTCCATCTGTTCCTTTTATGATTTTGGATATTCTTTTTTGGTCATGAGTCTTTTGGAGTTGTCCTGGATCCTTGTCTAACTGATAGTAGTTAAATCATTCACAATTGAGCATCATACAATATCTTTCCCCTGGTTCTGCTCACATCACTTTGCATCACTTCATATAAGTCCTTCCAGGTATTTTTTTTAAAAAAATTATCTTGTTTGCCATTCCTAATGGCACAATAGTATTCCATTAAAAGCATTTACTAAAACTTGTTCAGCCATTCCCCAATTGATGAGCATCCCTTGAGTTTCCAGTTCTTTGCCAACACATAAAGAACTACTACAAATACTTTTTCCTTATCTTTAATATGTTTGTTATACAAACCTAGTAGTGGTATTGCTGGATCAAAGGATACGTACAGTTCTATGGCCCTTTTGGCCTGGTTCCAGATTGCTCTTGTTTGTTTTTGGTTGTATCAATTTGAAGCTCTACCTGCAGTGTAGAGTGTCTTTGGTGCCTTAAATGTCTTAAGAATTCTAGTTATCACTTTCCTATGCAAGGAATAAAATAAAAATATGCTTAATAAAATTATTTCCCTTTATTACTTTAAGTACATAAAGTACTTTAGATATCTCTCGTGCTATAGAAATCTTAAATATCCTACTTACTGCTTTCCCAGGCAGGTATGTGATTAGTTTAATCCCAATGATTCCCTTGAGTTTTTTTCTGTTTAACTTTTTATGCATCTTTTGAGATTTGGACCTATTTGCACCGAGTTCCTACCATTGCTGCCTGTACTAAGTTGGGCCTGACCTCTGTTCTGCATGAACTATGCAGGGCTACTTTCTTCCCATAGCCGCTTGTTCTGTATTGCACTGGTTTCTGCTCTTACCCTGCAGAGCCTGAAGCGAACTGTGGCTGGACACTATATGAAGTCTGAGTTCTTCCTCGTACCCCAGTGAGGTGACTCCTCTTCGTTCTGGCCAGAGCACTGCTTCCCCCTTATTCTGTTAGTTCCTCTGCTATTTTATTTTGAGATGTGTTTGTACTTCTGTGATTGTTTTGAGAGTGGTTGCTACACTTTGAGTATTTCTTACTTTATCATCTTATCTTTTTTTTAAACCCTTAACTTCAGTGTATTGGCTCACAGGTGGAAGAATGGTAAGAGTGGGCAATGGGGGTCAAGTGACTTGCCCAGGGTCACACAGCTGGGAAGTGTCTGAAACCAGATTTGAACCTAGGACCTCCCATCTCTAGGCCTGGTTCTCAATCCACTGAGCTACCCAGCTGCCCCCTCACAATCTTATCCTGATATCTTCAGTATTTCCCAACACAGTCTGTGGCATTTGTCGGTTCTACAGCCACTGCCACCACCACTGCCCATCACTGGATTCTCTAAGGTTTTCCCAAACACAATGAAAGATCTGTCTTATCAAACTGAAAAGACTTCAATTATGGACCCTACAGTGTCAGTGGTATAAAAGCTCATTTAGTTAAGTTTATATAGGCTCATTAATTCCTAATGAAATCAAAGGGATAAAGAGGAAGCTTTATGTCTCTTCATAGACACTAATTAAACCATAAGTAAATGATTTTTAAGTTTTGAATTAGTTGAGGCATAATTCTTAATATTCAAGAAAAGTTATATAGTTTTCATATTGAATATTACTAATATTTATTGATTTCAAATGATCCTGTTGATGTCAGTTCAGCGAGTATGAATTACACTTTCCAGAAGTAAAATAGATGCCTATTGACTTCTAAAGGAAGTTGAAAACTTCATTTTTTCAGTGAGACAGGCAAGAAAGAACAATCTTTGATATTTATAGAAATTCTCTCCAGTACTTTACATGATGTGAACTTACTTCAACCTAATTTTCATAAGTCATGTAACCCTCAAACTAACTTTGCTTTATCAAATTGTCTGAAAATTATTGACATTGAAAATTAAAGGTGGACAAAATGGAATATTGAAAATTAATAAAGTTGTCATCTAGAACACATGGCATGTAGATTTTTTAGTTATCATTATGCTTGCGGTGCACTGTATAATGTACAGTATCCATCCAAAGATATAGTAAAATATACTTTGTATAAATGAACTAGGAAGGAGAATAATTGCAGATATTTTAGATAACAAGGCAAACCATCAATGTCCAGATTCCTGTTAATAGTTACATCACTATTTTAAAGTTTGTTATTCATTATTATATTCACTCATTCATTCCACAACCATTTATTAATCGTCTAATTCACTAGACTTCCTGGGTAATTTTTTAAAGGAGAAAAAGGTACATTTTCTATCCTCTGGGAACCCACAATAAAGTTAGGCTGGATAAGATATGTAAAACATATAAAATAACAGAATAACAAATCATATTGATGTAAGTACCATGTATATCCAAAGTATAATTGTAGTTATCGTGGAATGGAAATAAGCTTAGGAAAATCTAAAAAGACAGAACTTGACCTAAGTATTAAATGGAGTACAGAATTTGGATTAAATGAGAGAGGGATTTAACAAAATTAACAGCAAAGATACAGAAATTAAGAATTGCGTGGAATATATGAGGTGTTAGGAGACTAGACTGACAAGAACAGTTTATCTGTGTTGAAAATAGTGAGACAAATGTGGATAGATAAGATAAACAAATCAGTTAATGGGGGACTTTTATGCCAAGATCAAGACCTCAGACTTGATCTGATAAACATTTGATAGAAGAGTGAGCTGATGAAAGCTGTGTTTTAGATAAATTAGGCTAGTAGTGGTCTGTAGAATTGATTGAAGTTAGACTGGAAACAAGGATAGCATTGAAGATTTTTTATCAGTAATCTAGTTTTGAGGTGATTTTATTCTAGAGGACAGTGGCAAGCAATGGAAATGGAGAATGAATTAATTTGAGAGATATTCTGAAAGAAGATTCAATCAATTTGAAGACACAACCTTTCCAAGTACTTTATTTTTACCTTATTTATACTTGTACAAATATAATTTTATGTGTACTTGGTGTCTCCCCCACTATAAAGTGTATAGTTCCTTCTGAGTAGTTACCATATCATTTTTTATACTTGTATGCCTACCAACTTGCACAATGCCTGATATATTTTAGATGTTTGAAAAATGTATTGATTGAATTTTTATTTAAAAGAAAGTATATACTTTTAGTCATTTTTCATTTTAAGAATAATATGTAGAGATTCTATAAGTAATAGAAAATATAGGACTCTTTATTATATAAATAACATAAATATAAAACATCTTTAAAATATAATATAAAATAGGGCAGGGATAAGATGATAAAGGAGAGAAATCACCCAGTCAAACTCTCCCAAGAATCTCATCTAAAAATCTCTTAAATTACATTTTAAATCAAATTCTGGAGTGGCAGAACCAATGAGATGTCAGAGTAAGATATTCTTCTAGCCCAAAACAACTTGGGAGGTTAGAAAGAGAGATCTCTGACATGGTGGTGGAGACTAGCCCAGAGTCCATGTGGATGAAATAACAATGTTGGAAGTTGGTGGTGGGAGTAGAAGCAATAGCAACTTCAGAAGTTCTCAAGGTGATACTGAGATTGGCAACTGGTTAGAAAGAGATTTCAGGGGAACCCTGAGCTAGCATTGGATGCAGGACCAGAAGCAGTTTCAGCAGCTTCATTTCTATATGCACTTTTAGGTAATGGTACAAGGGCAAAAAGCAGCACTTTCAGTCGAGTGGTAGCAGAGGACTCTGATGAATAATATTCATAACAGTCCTTGGATTACGAATAGATCAATGAACTGCTGTGTGAATGATTGAAAATGATCAATGAAATGGGCATACAAATAAAAAAACTAGAAACAAGAACAAATTAAAAATCCCCAATATATACTAAAATGGAAAACTTGAATATCAGTGGAGAGATTAATAAGATAAAAAGGTTACAAAAAGTAAAAGAACTGACCTAATACTACAACTAGGGCATGATTTTAAGAAAAATAATATAATATATTAAATAAACCTTTTGTTAATTTGATATCAAAAGAAGAAAAATAAATTACTACTCTCTTAAATAAAAGGATGATTATACCATCAATAAAGATGAAATTAAAGCAATTATTAGTTGTTTTGCCCCAAATATATGCTAGTTCAATTGATGATCTAAATGAAATGGATTAGTGTCTAGATTATCAGAAGAGAAAATAAAAAATAAGGCAGGGGGCAGCTGGGTAGCTCAGTGGATTGAGAGCCATACCTAGAGACGGGAGGTCCTAGGTTCAAATCTGGCCTCAGACACTTCCTAGGTGTGTGACCCTGGGCAAGTCACTTGATCCCCATTGCCTATCCTTACCACTCTTCTGCCTTGGAGCCAATACACAGTATTGACTCCAAGACGGAAGGTAAGGGTTTAAAAAGAAAAGAAAAGAAGGCTACCTTAAATAAGCCTCTCATTAAAAGAAACTGAACAATGCATGTGACCTTTCTAAGAAATAAACCCAAGGACCAGATGGATTTACAAGTGAATTTTACCAAACATTAAGGGAAAAATTAATCCCAATATGACATAAGCTATTTTAAAAAGTAAGTAAAGGAGGAATCTTGCCAAATTCATTTCATGAGCAAATACGATTTCTATACTCAAACAAGAAAGAATGAAAATAGAACAAGAAAACTATAGCCCAATTTCCTTAATGAATTGCAAAAAAGTAAAATAAAATACTATTAAGGAGATGGCAGCAATATATCACAAAGATCAACACTAAAAACAGATAGGATTTATGCCATGAATAGAGGAATGGTTCAATATAAAGAAAACTATAAGCATAATTGACCACATAAATAATAAAAACAACAAATATTATAGTCATATGAATAGATGCAAAAACTCTTTTTGACAAAATATAATACCCACTTCTATTAAAATATTAGAAAGCATAATCATTAATCTATATTAATGGACATTTCTTAGAATATTAAGTAGAAAAATATAACAAAATTCATTTGGAATAACAAAAGTCCAAAAGATATGAATAAGAAATTTTCAAAAGAAATCAAAGCTAACAACAGTCACATGAAAAATTGGTCTAAATCACTATTATTATTATTATTATATTAAATACTTACCTTCTGTCTTAGAACCAATACTGTGCATTGGTTCTAAGACCAAAGAGCAGTAAGGGCTAAACAATGGGGGTTAAGTGACTTGTCCAGGGTCACACAGCTAGGAAGTGTCTGAGGCCAGATATGAACTGTGGACCTCCCGACTCTAGGCCTGGCTCTCAATCCCCTGAGCCACCCAGCAGTCCCCTCTAAATCATTATTGATTAGAATAAGGTAAATTAAAACAACTGAGATACTACCTCATATCTATCAAATTGGGTAAAATGACAAAAAAGAAAAATGACTAAAACTGGAGGCAATGTGGAAAGAATTGGCTTCTTATAATACACTATTGGTATAATTGCGAACTAGTCCAACCATTCTGAAGAACAATTGGGAACTGCATCCAAAGGGTAATAAAATTGTATATACTCTTTGACTGTGCAATACTATTACTGGGTCCTTATCCCAAAGAAATCAATGAAAAGGAAGAAAGAACTATTTGTACCCAAATATATGGCATAGTTCTTTCTGAGGTGACAAAGAATTAGAAATTGAGGGGATGCCCTGGAATTGAGAAAAGACTAAACAAGGTGTTTAACATAGTTGTGATGAAATACTATTGTGCTATAAGAAGTGGTAAGCAAGATGGTTTCAGAAAAACCTGGGAAGACTTATATTAACTAATAGAAAGCTAAGTGAGCAAAAACAGGAAAACATTGTACACAATAACAGGAATATTTTAAAGATGATTGATTGTGAAAGACTTAGCTCCTCTGATCAATAAAATGATCCTAAATAATTTCAAAGATTCCATGATGAAAAAGCATCTAGAAAAAATAATGGACACTGAGTACAGCAGAAAGCATAATTTTTAAACTTTATTTTTCTTGATTTTTCTTTGTAATTTTTCTTTAGTAACATGGCTAATATGGAAACCCATTTTGCACGACTTCACATGAATGATCAGTATAGTCAAGGAGGGTATCAGGGAGGTATGGAGAGACTAGATTTTGAACTCAATATTTAAAAAAATTAAATGTCATCTTTTAAATGGGTCAAATAAAATTATATTAAAAAAGATAAAATATAGGACTGGCACTCAGAGCAGAACTTGGAGCCTATGAACAAGTATATTTCTTTCCAATACTGTTCTTCGTTTAGACAACAATCACAGTAACAGTATATGAACTGCACATGTCAAAGAAATATCTTCTAGCTTAATTGACTTGCTGTGACATATTGAGGAGAAAACTGAAAGGAAGAAAGAAAGAAAGACAGAAAGAAAGAAAGAAAGAAAGAAAGAAAGAAAGAAAGAAAGAAAGAAAGAAAGAAAG
>NC_058131.1:513478499-513541151 GCF_016433145.1 Gracilinanus agilis
AAGGAAGGAAGGAAGGAAGGAAGGAAGGAAGGAAGGAAGGAAGGAAGGAAGGAAGGAAGGAAGGAAGGAAGGAAGGAAGGAAGGAAGAAAACCCTAAAAACAATACAAAGAAATAACAAAACCCAGGATCCTTCATTGCGTTTTGTCTGTCCCTTTAATTAATACGTTTTCTGAATGACATTATATCACCTCCCGATAAATTTCCAAGTCTTGAATTGTGAGATCCAATTATATTACTCTTTAGAAGCATTTTGAAGCTTGATTAAAGTCAATCTATGAGTTCTTTCTTTCAAAAACATGTGGCACATAAGAATCCATTTTTGGATAATCTGCTTTTTTACCATTCTCTCATATTCTTGCCTATATCATAAACAAACATTCAGGTTATCTCTTGAATTTATACTTTTTGCTTCAAATATCTTCCTCCACAAAGTTTCTAAAGGTCACCAATTCATTCAAAAGCATATTCATTTTGCTTTCTGACCTCTGCACTGGGGTCATTGATGTGTCAGCTATGAACTTTACAAATCAATTTCATAAGTTTGAAAACTTCTATTAGGTCACTCAAAGTTTCCCCTGACTATATGTTCCTGGCCAGAAGAATTAAGAAAGCATGTTGATATTGTGGAAACAAGAAAAATATTCACTGTGTTTCCTAGAGCCTTGAGAATTATAGTCATTGTGTCCTTGTGTTGACATTCTCCATTGCTGTACTGACTTCATCCTTTGTGCTTTGCCTGTTTAAAAGAGAGCCCTGAATTCCCATCAGTCTAAGGATTTCCAAATAAGGTCCTCTGGTTCCTTAGCTATGTACCCTAAGGATACATGTTAGTGACTGAAAGTTTAAAATGCATTCTTTTAAGGACTATCTGCCACCCCCCCACACTTTACCTTAGAATTGAGTAATATATTACTGGACCTGGTGTCCTTTTACAAAACCTGATCTTATTCAGATGCAAAAAATATTAGTGATTTACTATAGCTGAGGTTACTAATAAAGCCACATCTAGAATATTTAACTCTACAAAGTAATTCTGTAAAAATCCTAAACATGTTTGATATGAGGCCATTGTTATTTTGTACACTTAGATGTCCTATCAATCAGGCCCATTTCAGTTAGGATATTATGAATCTAAGATTGTGGAATGGAATTCAATTCAAAATAAAATTTCTATCTTCTGCCTTCAGGCATCAGAGTTGTAAGGGGTAGAGGCTTGCAGGTCTTTTGACTTATAAAATCTCTTTAGTTCTTACTTTCATTTTTTCCCCCCAGACATAGTGAAAAGTATTATATGCTATACTAGAGATGAAAATGAGTGGTAGTTTTTGCCCTCAAAGAATATATACTACAATAAGATGAATAAATAATTGTGCTTGATGAAGTTGTGGGGATTACATTCTAGAGAAAAGGTTCTTAACATATTGTGTGTACCTGTTGTTTCAAAATATTTTGAAAACTGCATTTTAATATAATTGGTTTCATTTATAATCCTATGCATTTTATTCTATAGAATTTAAATCATCATAGTGGGAAGGGGTTCATAGTTTTCAACAAACTCCCCAAAATGTCAAACACACATACACACACACACACACATACACACACAGGGTTAAGAATGTCTGATTTAGGTAGAGAAAAAATTTCCTAATTCATATGTTCCTTGGAGAAGGAGAAGAATTGATTAATACTTCCAGACTAATGTCTTACTTTGAAAGAAAATCAAAAGAATTATTGTGTTATTTGAGTAAGTAGATGTCTGACAGTGGTGGTGAAAGAGAGGAACTTGGATAGAGTGACTTGTTCAGCAATTCCCATAGTACGTTTACCTTCTGGAGTCTACACCAAAATGGAATATTCCATTACTTGCTGGATAGGGAGTTAACCTGTGTGGGTCCGTGGAAAAAAAGAACTTCTCAGAATGTCTAAGAATTACTCTCATAATAACTTCGTGTTCAATTCCCACCCAAAGGGAGCTAATAGGCTGAGTTCATTATGCAGTTCTTTATATGTTTGGGAGCTTCCGTGATTCCTTTGTATCATTTATATTGGGGGGGGAGTGAAATAAAAGGATTTCTCCCACTCAATTTTCATTTGTGGATTTGACAAAAATACCTGGAAGTAAGAAATTCTATGACTTATAATTGGGGAACCTACATATGAGCTATAGAACAAGTATATTTAGAGGTTTTGCAAGTGGAATCAAGGAACCAAAGAGAGGAAATGATTCTCTTGGTTTAAATCTGAAGTACTGGAATTACTCCATGTGGGTCCAAGACTTCAGACTTTTTTGGGCCAAGGGATAAATTTTTGATTTAATGATTTATGAAAACATTATATTCTTGTACCATCAGCTCAAGAGACTAGAGGAAACTATAGAGAAGGACCTGTTCTATCTTCTTGTCTTTATAGTCTTAGCATCTTACATAGTCTTTTGTGTTTTTTGTTGTTGATCAGTTACTTTTTAGTTGTGTCCAATTCTTTATCATCTTGTTTTGGGTTTTCTTGGCAAAAATACTGAGATGGTTTGCCATTTTCTTCTCTAGCTCCTTTTACAGATGAGGAAATGAGGCAAAAAGGATTAAGTGACTTGTGAAAGGTCACATAGCTAATGTGAGGCTAGATCTGAAATCAGGAAGATGAGCCTTCCTGACTCCAGGCACATCTCTTTATCCCCTGAAACACCTAGCTGTCCCTGCCTTGTTCTTAGCAGGTGTTTAATGAATCCTTGCTATATTGATTCATTTATTAAAGCGAATTATTAAAGAGCTATTTGAGGGGTCAGCTGGGTAGCTCAGTGGAGTGAGAGTCAGGCCTAGAGACAGGAGGTCCTAGGTTCAAACCTGGCCTCAGCCGCTTCCCAGCTGTGTGACCCTGGGCAAGTCACTTGACTCCCATTGCCCACCCTTACCACTCTTCCACCTATGAGACAATACACCGAAGTACAAGGGTTAAAAAAAAAGAGCTATTTGAGCTATTCCCGAAGTACAAAGTGTTCTTAGAGAAAGGATGGGACTTGAAGACAACCAGAAGACCTATGGAAACTATCCTTTAAAATTAGGGAATCGATGTCTTGAATAAACTCATACCTCTTCACCCACATTCTAGGCTTAATAGACCCAATCATACATAATGTATGTGTGTATAGGGATGGATATATATATATATATATGGATAATCAGATAGATTTTTTATGTGCTTATTGTCTTGTCCTCACCTGAGTCTTAGTCTGGAACTCTCCAATAGTCATGTAATGAGGAAAAGACCCTAGTGAAAAAGGTCTGATTTTTAAAATGGCATCTAGTATGTATATCTATACAAACTTTAGAAATGAATAGGAAAAAAGAACCATAGAAAGAAGATATTCTTTGATTAAGTATATCAAAGAGATCAATTTCCTCTAGACTTAAAAGTAGGAAGAACAGGTAAAAAGGTGAAGTATTAAAATCTATAGTTTCTCAAGGGAGCAACGTTTGATTTATGATGTGGAACATTTGGAAAATGAATTCTCCTGATAGTACAACATTTGGATGGAAACCTAATTGGTGAAGTAACCAAGAGTTAGAGGAATGAGGTTATCCGGAGACAAAAACATAGTCTCACCATCATGCAGCTGAACAGTTTTGAGCTTAAAAACCTTTAATTTCACAATAGACCAATAATCCCAAACTGAATTAGTATAATAACACAGATGAATAAGTAAACAAAATTCTTTAGACTTTCCTGAGTCTCTAGGGCAACTCTAGAAATTGGAGTGGGAAACCACCAAGAGTTGTGTAACAGTGACATCAGGGGTTATCAAGTTGTATAGGGTCCTTTTAGATACCCCAACCAATTCTGGCACAGCAGTTTCTATAAAAGTAAATTATCCCTCGTCCCTGCACAATTTGAGACAATTATGTTAGAAGTTTTTGGAAGAGAGGCTGGGGTCAGGACTGGTAATTTTGAGTTTTCCTGCTGTCTTGATATCACTCAGTTCTTGGAGTTAAGCCAGGTATTTTGGCATTCTTCCTGTTGGACCCTCAGGCAAATGAAGAATTTAAGGCAGTTATAAAACACTGAATTTTATATAGAACCTTTCAAAGAGCAGAGAGTATGTTCATAAGTGTTATCTCATTTATCCTAGTTATACCTCTACAATATACCCAGAAGCAATAATTATCTCCCCTATTCTAAAGGTAGAGGCACAGAGGTCATGTCTTGCCCAAAGTCATAAAGTTAGTGGTGGAGCAAAGGTACTAAACTAGGTCAGGCAACTCCCAAACTAATATTCTCTTCATTCTGTTACATTGTTATTATCTCTTTGAAGGCAATATCTGTGGCTTATATTTGCCTTGAAAAATCACACAGGAGGAGGAGGAGGCATGGTAGCAGAAAGAATATTGCCATGGGAATCTAAAGATCTGGATTCAGATTTATTCTCTGATGCTTATTTCCTGGTTAACTGACAAATCATTTAACTTTCACTGATGTCAGGTTCCTCATTTAGAAAAAAAAGGAGGTGGAGTAGATGACCTCTGAGTTCCTTTACAGGTCCAAATCTGCTATTTTTTTGTGCTTCTATGATGTAGTTTATGATGCAGTTTCCAAACAAGTGGTACTCTTTAAGCATGATTTGGTTGGGTTTTCTTGTCTATCATCTTACAAGACATCTATTTAATGGTAGTAAGCTCTTGGTCTCAAATGGTCTCTCTCACCTTTCCCTCTCTGGACCCTTATGGTCCAAGCATAGATTTCAGGGCATCCATGAATATGGATGAAAAAATCCCTTTGTTTCAATATAAATCGTTTCTTTTATAATCCTCTGTATTTTGATTTATAAATTTAAAAACATTCTGAGGAGAGATCCTTAGGCTTCATCAGACTGACGAAAGAGATTATTGCACACAAAAATGCTTAAGAACTCTTGCACTAGAGAGAAACTTCAAATTTGATTGCTAGTGAACTCTATTATAACTTGAACTTTTAGTGAGGATAATAGTAAGATCAGCAGTTTTAAAATGAAGGTGACTTAGAGGATTGAACCTTTGAGGTTCAAACCACTCACTTTAAAGATGAAGAAGTGAAGCCCAGAGAAATTATCTTTTGCCCAACTGTACAAAAAGAGTCAATAGAAGAGCCATATTTTGAATGTGGTTCTCTGACTCCAAAACCAGCACTCTTACTACCATGACACAGGTACTGGAGAGACTGACAATGATCTGGCCCTAATGGGAGAGTTTCATCTAATGGATCTGAATTCTGAGAAGTTGCCCTATTTGCTTGGAGAAAGTCAACCAACATTACTGTCACCCCTCATTTCACTTGTGCATTACATCTTGTACTGTTAAATCTACAAATGACTTCAGGGTACCTAGTAACCCTGAAATCAGCTTTTTAGAAACTATCCACCTATCACCATGTTAAGGGACCAGCCTCAGGTTACACAGTCAATCTTTCACAGAGCAGGTATAGAGTTATAACACAGCATCTCTATTTCCTCTTTAAAGCATTGATCTATATAACTCTTCTCTGATGAGAAAAATAATTTATATTCAGTTTTAGTTTATTAATGAATATCACACTGATCCAAACTTCTATCATCAGTGGTTAGTGGTTTTAATTTGATTTGAATCATATCTAACCTGTTAAAAATAAATTTCTGTTTTTAATGCCTAATCATGAATATTTGGGGATATATTAAAATTGCATAGATCTCTTATCTTTCAACCTATCCTAATATATTTTATACACAAATAATCATCACTAGATATTTGTGTAAATATATATGGAGTCATTCTTGGCCCATATATTTAGATGCTGCAAATGATTGACTTGGCATAAACAAGGGCATTATGAAAAAATGTGTTTTTCTGGTCAGAAGGATGCAAGCTTTGACTAGAGACATTGGATATATTTTAGTAGTCGCCATTCTGTTTCTGGTTCAGTTGAACAGCAATAACCACATTTGTCTCCCTTTTCTTTGTGGAGGTGTTGCTAATGGTGGTTGCTATTGTCTTCTATGGCTTCGCATTATGTGGAAGAAACATCAGGTCTATGGAGGCATCATGTACCCAGGTCTGTGCAGTTGTACATGTGTGTAGATCCACCAGATATCATGTTATCAAAGACTTCATTTATGCATGAAAAAAGAAACTTTTATACTCCAGCTACTCACATGAGATGGATCCACTTATGTGGCCAACCCACAAAATGCTTGAGATTCTGATGTACAGGCAAGAGACATTCTCTCTGAAATCTTAATTGCTTTCTCAGATCTGATTCCTGCCTTTTAGCCTACCACAGGATTATTGGGATGAGTTTGTGTGAACAGCTTAGAATTATAAAAAGAACAGAGGTTCCATCTTTTAATTTATAGTTTACTCCCAAACATCTGTGGTTCTACTAATTCAGTTTATACATTACTCAAGATATCTCATAGTCATTTTGATCACTTTAGGAAGAGAGCTTAGGAACTCACAAGAGCTATTATGTGCAATGCCCTGGACTTTTTGTAAGACGTAAGTATGAATTCCATCTCAACATTTTGATGCTGGTTAAGTCACTTAACTTCTCTTTTCCTCATCTATAAAATGAAGATAACAAAACAATATCCAAACTACTAGTTCATTGTGAGGTTCAAAAGATGAGATAGATAGATGATGATTTAAAAACTTTAGAACATTATAAAAATGCAAATTATTGACCATAAATAATAAATAATAACAAAAATAATATTTACGTAGCATTTTTAAAAACCGTTATCATCTATATTAGAATTAATGCTGTGTATTGGTCCCAAGGCAGAAGAGTTCTATGGGATAGGCAATGAAAGTTAAATGATTTGCAAGTCTCATAAATAGGAAGTATCAGAGGCCATATTTGAACCTACAACCTCCCAGTCTATGTCTTGCTCTCAATTCACTAAGCCAACTCCCTATGTAGAGTTTTAAAGTTTGTAAAGTGCCTTTTGCAAAGATTATACTTTTTTATCCTCACAACAACCCCGTAAAGTAGGTGCTATTATTATTCTCACTTTTCGATTGAGGGAACTGAGGTAAGCAGGAGTTAAATGATTTGGCCAGGGCTATACAGCTATTAAGTGTCTGAAGCTTCATTTCAACTCAGTTCTTTCTGACACCAGGTCAAGACTCTATTCATTCTAACACTTAGCAACCATAGGTCCTGCTTTTATATTCTAGAGATGTCTCTAATACTTATTTTCTTTGTGACTTTGAATAAGGCACTTAATCTCCATGGATCTCTTTCTATTTATCTGCTAAATGAGGGGATTGGCCAAGATGTACTCAGAAGCCCCTTCTAGCTCTATATCCAACATCTTATGATACTATGTTCCAGGTGATAAATGCCAATGTGTTAATTTTGCTCCTACGTAGATATTCTTCTACTAAACTCTCAACCAGATACCTATTTGCTTCCCATTGGTGATCTGGGTTGCTAAATGTGTATAGGAAGCTGCAACACTGGCAGGTTTCTTTTTTTAACCATCTAGAAAGGTTTGGAAGGGAGACCCAGTGAAAAACTGACAACTGGAGAACAACCTAAATAAATACAAAGAGGTTTATCAAAGGAGAAGACTATAGATGGTTAACATTTTTATTATAATAATTCATTATAAAGGCTTGTGTGAGGAGTCATTCAGTCAGGAGGACATGTCATTGCAATCTGCAACAGAGAAGGGATTAATACCATAGAGATAATTGCATAACTTTGAAAAACTCTTCCTTTCAGAAAGACCTCAATTCAAATCTTGTCTCAGATAATTACTAGTTGTCCAATCCTGGTTAAATCTCTTAAACTCTCTTGGATTCAGTCTTTTCATTCTTAAGACAGGGATATAACTTACCTTACAGTGTTATTGGGAATATTAATTCAGAATACACATATAAAGTGCTTTGCAAAACATAAGGTACTTTATAACTTCTGGATACTAATATTAGAGTAGGTAATTTAATATTCCAGTGGTCTATGATCTCATTGATTTGGTATTTCCTCTAATAATTCAGAAGATAATCCTTTTCTCCTCTCTCATCCTGTGTGGCTTGCATCTACGCCTTACTCTAAATATTCTACAGGTAAGTTAGCAACATGGTCAAGGAGTCTAAACACTGGGGTTTTCTTCGATTTGTACAGGTTCCATTGGCACATTTCCAATTGTTCTTGTAAATTTCAGTAATTTACAAAAAAAAAGTTAACTTATTGATTAAAAAATATAAGTGCCAGTTGATTAAAGTATAATGATCTAGCTTTTTCCGTCAACTACCAGAACTACGTCCTGTTTGTAGGATTATGTACGTGTGTGTGTGTGTGTGTGTGTGTGTTTAGCGTAAAGGAGGAGGATATGTGATTCTCCAAACCTCTTCCCCCACTGATTTGGTATCATGTAATATACTCACAACTGATGAGATTTTGATGCATTAACCAGGTATTAATAAACCATTTTTAATGGTATGAGCTACTTTCCTTTAAGTTAGAAAAAGCAGAAAACTGGCCATGTCTCTGAGATCCATTAAAAGGCTAAGCAGCTATTTATGCAAAAAAAATATCTCCTCTCTCTCCTTTCTTTGAAGGTATTTACACTTTCAAATATAGATACCCACTCTAGTAGTGGGAGTATCAGTTTGAGAGTTCAAGATCCAGTTGATGGAATTAAGATATAGGCTTCTGTCAGAGGTTTATTTTCTGAATTTCCCTATTCCCAATCCAGGAGCAAGTTGGATTTCCAGTTTGACTACATCTTCCCTTCAAGGTACTAATGTTATCACTTAAGATTGGGGTATAGCAATTCTCTTATGTCATTAATTGGAATCACCACCAATATGTTTTCCACCACTTTGTTAATCAGCCTTAAGTGGCTTTGAAAAATAGGGTAATTTACTTAATGTAGGTATAGTAATAACAGTTGGTTTAAAACATCTCTTCTCAGAATTCTGTGACCTACTCTTGTGCAATTAAATACCAACACCAGCGAAAATAGATTTGGATTTTTAGAGCACTATATAAAGAGAGTAACTCAAGGATTCTGTTTATTAGAAGTAATTTTCCATCCAAAGGGTGTTCAAGAAGTTCCATTAAGCATGATGTATCTTTGTTCATCTGCCCTTAGCTCCTGATACAGACTCTGCCACCAGAAAATATGAGAATATGGCTAGAATGATAGGAAGATAAGAAGTCTCCAATCAACCAAACATTTTGTAGCTCACAAGGTTCTCTTTAAGCTAATGTTCTAATGTGTGTGTAAAGATGTATTATATGTGTATGGAGGAGGAAGAAAAGAAGGAAAAACTGAGGCATTTTCATCTTTCCCATCCCATCAAGTGGTCCCTTCTCAGAAGTTCAACTAAACATTATGTTCACTACAACTTCTAAAAACAATACATTCTTAACTCACTTACTGTGATTCATAGATGATCCCTTAGGTATCCTCCTATATGAATGCAACTCATTCCACCTTGAAGACCTTTTTGACCAAGGTCTCTCAGTGATCTATTGATTGATTGTTATATCTTCACCTATTTAAAGTATCAAGTCTAAAATATCCTGAGGTGATTTCTGTCCACCCTTGCACATGGTTACACAGTGCCAGTCACTTCTGGTATGAAGCACATTCCAGGGATGTTGAGGCCTGGAATAAATAAGAGTAAGTCTATGGACTAAAGAGAAACCAAATCTTAGCAATTGAAGTTTCTATGAAGGGAGCACTACATAAGGAAAGAAAAGACTCTTTCACTTTACAATTCACTGATATACATCTTACTACATTTTTACCTTAAATTTATATCTATCCTTGTGACAGAGCCCTTGTATTTCATAGGGGTAGATGCTGTATTTAATGTTCTTTTAAAATACCTTATAATGTATCAGTAAATACCTTTTCTATGAAGCTGATTGCATCCACTGTCTGATTTTTAATGGGTAATCACACCGGGGGAGGCTTATAAGCTCTAGTGTTAGGAGCAGATAGTCACAGAATATCCCCTTTGAATATTGAACTAGTAGCTGCCTTTTGGGTACCCATCCCATGGGTATGAGTCCAATCTGAGAGAGTAACACAGAATGAAATGCTAAAATAGTTTAATCAGCTTAGAGAATCCTTGGACTAGTAAGAGTAGAGGCAATGCCTTCTACAGGGAAAGCAAGCCTGCAATATTTATTATGGTCCACGAATTTAGGCACTGGCCACAATTTATGGGCTCTGATGTATTCATAATGATTAGTTTACAGAGCACATCAATATTGAAGTTTGGTTCTTCACATAAAAATAAAAAAATACATTTAGAATAATAGGACTTTAAATCTGTCATCCTAATATAGCAGCAGCACTTTCTGAATTTTTGAAAGTTAAGTCAAAATGGGAAAGTAAATATATTTAAGTAGCTGGTTCAGTTCTAAACAGAATTTCTAGGACTCTAAAGAAAGTGATTTTTAAAATGTCAGCCTTTTAGTGAGTAAAAGGGAAACTGTTTTATTCTTTATGTACTTCACTCTGGGTAAGTGTATGAAACTGAAAGAGTCAGTCAGGAAATATAAAGCACTGATCAAAATGTATTATTAGCAAAGAAGAGATTCAATTGCTCCAAGATCAGCTGTTGCTTTTCTTTATACCAGTGGGATCCACATTTCTTATGAGTTAAGAAAGGGTCTTCATGGAATTAAATTTGCTCTCTCTCTTGATACATTATCTATATGTTGCCTAATTATAGAAAATCATATCTGTTTTATAGGCAGCACAGTTATACTATCATTGGAGTTAGGAAGACGGTCACCATAGGCAAGCCAATTGACCTTTAGGACTTTCAATTTCCACATTTTCAAAATAGGGAAAACATATGTAACATATATCTTCCAGTACTGTTATGAGATTGACGTCAGAGAGTTATTATTCCTTGGTCTTTGTGATATAGTATTCTAAATGGAATTTCCCTATGAATCTCTGCTACTTCCATACATGAAGTCCTAGGTTGGTGCTAATGTTCTCTTCTTCCTGACAGATGTGGATTTGAAAGATTTGAAAGCTGTCTGAGAATTCTGTTAGTGAATCAATAAACATTATTAAGTACCTGTTATGTGCTGGGACCTGGACTAACTGATGGGGATAAAAAGAAAGGTTAAAGAAAGTCCTTGTTCTGCCAAACATTTAGGATGATTTAGGTATTGTTGTTGTTGTTTTTAAGATAACTTACGAAATAAAAAAAATTTCCCATTATTGCCACTTCCTGATTTAGAACTTTAGGTGACAATAATAATGAAAATAAAAATAATAGTAACCATTGGTAGGCAGCATTAGGAATTTACATTATTTTATAGGCCAGAAAGTATATGATCTTAGGTTTCAAATTAGAAGCTAGCTTAAAACGTAAATGAAGGCCAATCTCTATTATTTTAGAAAGAAGGAAAACAGTCAGTGTTAATATTTTACCTTTTGCCTCCACACCTTTGAACCCATGGTTTCCCCATGCCTGGAGTGCATTCCCTCTTGTCTACATTGTTCTCAGATGATGTTACCTAAAAGACAGAATTAATTAGTATCAGAGGCAATATTTGATCCATGGTCTTTTTTTTACTTTGGTTCTAGCATTCTATCTACTACCCCATGTTGCCTCTTTTATACTTTATTACTACTAATAATAATAATCAATTTTATAGTTGGATTGTATCAGTTATTTTCATTATCAATAGTATTTAAAGTTTACTATGTGCCAGTGCTAAATGTTTTGTTTTTTTCTTTCTTTATTTGTTTAGCTTTATTATTTTATTTGATGCTTACAACAACTCTGGGAGGTTAGGTGCTATTATTATCCACATTTCAGATATGAAGAAACTGAGCAAATTTGGTTTAACTGACTTGACGTGCATTACACAAACTAGTAAGTTCATCTGAGGTGGGATTTGAACTCTGGTCTGCCTGACTCCAGACCCAGTGGTCTATCCACTGGACCACCTTCTTGCCCCTTATTTTACAAAAGAGGACATTAAAGAACTTACGCTAAGATTACCCAGCAATAATGGCACAGCCAAGATTCTAACCTCAGCCCTCTGGATCCAGACCCAGGGCTCTTTCCCCAACACCACAGCTGTCTAAGTGCTATAAATGACATGGTTTCCAGCTGGCAGTGTCAGAACTTGATCAGCACTTTCTCTCAGGGGTATAGGATTCACAAGATAACAACACAAGTAATGCATTTCAAGCCATTACATTCCTACTAAACAATTTCAAAAACAGCTTTGGTATAAGGTCCCCACCCCCCTCTCATTCCCTTTCCTCCCATACACACGTACACACTTCTTTACAAGATGTATTATAGCAATTGGGCGAAACGGTTTGTCTCCCTGAAAGCAAAGGACAAACAAGGATACCAGATATTTTCTTTTATATCTTCAAGCTTATAAGCAGAGGAGCAGAAAAGAATAACAAAGAGAGAAGACAGGGAAAAGGAGAAGGAAATCATGATTGCCTCACCCCTTTTGCACCCCTTTATCAGTGAAAGAGTATTTTATTAATGATAGGGCTCCTTTCACTTGAAGTCTTCATATCCATAACCTTATTTATCTTTGCAATACCCCTTTCAGGTAAGAAACGGAATATTCCTTCTTTGATAGAGAAAGGGCAAACAGAGGCACTTAGAAGGCATTATTAAATTCAATTCAAAAAAAGGGTTTGAATCCCCTACCAGGGGCATGACACCATGTTAGATATGAATGATACAAACACAAATATTAAACAATATTTACCTTCAAAAAACTCATGTTCTTTTAGGGAGGGATACACAAGTACATAAATTAAGCACTCACACACAGATTTTTTTCTCTTGTTTTTTCAGTTGTTTTAGACATGTCTAATTTCATTGTATCATTTGGGGTTTTCTTGGCAAAAATACTAAAATTATTTGCCATTTCTTCTCCAAATTATTTTCTAGATGAAGAACTAAGGCAAGCAGGGTTACGTGACATACCCAATGTCATACAGCTAGTCAGAGTCTTAGACCAGATTTGAACTCAGAAATATGTCTTCCTGATGTTAGGCCCAACACTATCCAGTACACCACCTAGTTGTCCTGATATACAAACATACACATATAAATACTAATTTTAAGAAGAAAACAATGATAATAATTGAGAGTATTGGAAAAGGACTTCTATAGAAAGAGTTATATGAGCTATTTTTTATATTTTTTATTGATTAATTAAGAATGTTTTTCCAGGGTTACATGATTCATGTTCTTTCCCTCTCCTCCTTCCACCCCCTCCCATAGTCAATGAGCTGGGTTTTACACGTGTCATTGATCAAGACCTATTTCCATATTATTAATATTTGCATTAGGGTAATCATTTAGATTCTACATCCCAAATCATATCCCCATCAACCCACGTGATCAAGCAGTTGTTTTTCTTCTGTGTTTCTGCTCCCACAGTTCTTTCTCTGGATGTGATTATGATTTTTTTCTCCTAAGTCCCTCAGAAATGCCTCGGATCATTGCACTGCTGATGAGCTATGTTTTCATAATAGTAACACTGTAGGTTTTAAAGTATTTTTACTTATATGATCTCATTTAATCCTCTCAATAACCCTGTGAGGGAGGGAAGGTGCAATTATTATCCCAATTTATTACAAATGAAGAAACTGAGATTGAAATGCACAAAGTGACTTATTTTATGTAAGTAAGATGACAAAGCTCATGTCTGAGGCAGGATTCAGAGTTGTCTCACTCCCAGTTGGCACGCATTTTCTATGCTGTTTAGCTCCCTTGAAGAGAATGAGGGATTTGGGGGTGTGGGAGAGGGGAAATGCACTTCAGGCATGGGGGGAACTACTTGTTCATAGGTGTGGAAGCAGAGGCAGAATATTAAAAAAAAAACAGGGAATGGCTAGCAGTACAGTTTGATGGGCATGGACAGAGAGAATCAGTAGAAGAAGTAGGAAATAATATGGAAAAAATTATGAATGCTTTTAAATGCCAAACTAAGGAGTTTATAGCTTATCACAGAAGTAGTGGGGCAAAATACAAGATTTTTGAATAGGGGTTAGGGATGATATGGTTCTACCTCTCCATCACTGTCCGTAGCAGAATTGGAGTCAGACATCAGTCTCCTGACACCAGCCCAGAATGTTCTTGAGAACAGATTATATTGCCTCACAAACTGAGCACTAACACTTTCTCCCAATTCAGGGTACCAGAGGATGTCTTCTATGAGCTAGTAATTTAAGAAGTTAATAAAGGTCTAAAGGAGCTAAACTGCAGTGGTGGTACAGAATAGAATGTCTAACTTAACCTTTTGTCGGCAGGTTTTTCCAGAGGCAGAGCAAGCCGCTCTTTATAAAACTGAACAACAGAGCACACAAAAGAACAAATATAATTCACTCTCACTGCAAATGGAGATATAATCTGCTGGTATTTCCATGTCTGTATTTCCCTCTTTAGTTAGAAACTCAGCCTTAAGACCTTATTACATAGAAACATAAAAGTGGATTGAGAGTAGATGAGGTGTATGCATTTGACTGTCAAATTTATGCCCATGTGGTAACCACCATCATCTGAGTGATAGGATTCATGCTAATGTAATTCTTCTGGGGAAAGCATCAGAACTTCAGCTGTATCTCAGTAACAAAAGGGTATAGAATAATACCATTCGAATGCTGGAAAGAATCATAAAGAACATCTATTTCAACACTGTGTTACAGGTGAAGAAACTGAGGTATGGAGGGGTTAAATAACTTGTCTCGGGTCACACAGTGAAAGTGTCAAGTCCAGGAATCAAGTATCCTGTTACTTACAGTAATATGGTATAACCCTGCATAGATACAAAGGAGACAGGATCTTATAGCAACAGATATATTCTTTGCTGTACGCACAGTTCTGTAATGTAGTGGATAGGTAGTACTGTTCATTAAAATACTTAAGTAAAGGGGCAGCTGGGTAGCTCAATGGAGTGAGAGTCAGGCCTAGAGACAGGAGGTCCTAGGTTCAAACCCGGCCTCAGTCACTTCCCAGCTGTGTGACCCTGGGCAAGTCACTTGATCCCCATTGCCCACCCTTACCACTCTTCCACCTATGAGACAATACACCGAAGTACAAGGGTTTAAAAAAAAACTTATATTAAAAAAATACTTAAGTAAAGATTATTTTTATATTTTTAAGGTCAGATATAATGTAAATTGTGTGATGTTATTTTTTTTTGAGCACAAAATAATTCAAAATATTTCCACAGGAAAACAAAAAGACTCAATTGGATGAGAGTCTGAAACCCATACTGCCCAGTAATCTTTGCCCTTTACTGGTCAAGAAAAATAGAAAACTTTTCTTTTCTGGAAATAAATTTATTTTTGGAATTAATAAAGGACATATTAGCGCTTTCATATTTTTGCTTATTTTTATTTACCCTCATTCTTCTATCTGTTAGTGACTTCATCTTCAAAGTGGAGGTGAGATAGAAATTTATACTTGACTTAAAACTATTTTTACCAGATTTGCCTTCCAAAAATTTAGGGTCAGGGTTAAAAAAGATGGGAGGGGAAAATATTTTTTATATTTCTTTATTTAACCCTTTACCTTCTGATTTATATTTGATATCAAGTATTAGTTCCAAGGCAGAAGAGACATAAGAGCAGGCTAGGCAATTGGAGTTAGATAAATTTCCAAAGGTTGCAGAGGTAGGAAGTGTCTGAGGCCAGATTTGAACTTAGAACCTCTCATCTCCAGGCCTGACTCTCAATCCACTGAGTCACCTAACAGTCACAACTTTTTTTGTTATTTCTGATGACAGCCAACATAGTAGGAAGGAATCTCTCAGTAGGAAGGTAGGATTTAATGATTAACAAGTTGTTTCAAAAAAACTTCTAATTTTTGAATTCTTTCTATAGAAGGTTGAACCAAGAGCATCAACTGAACTGGATGAGGTTACAAGTAACTGAACCTTTGGGATTGTTGTATTTCCCTATGGAGTCTTTTATCCAATTGTCCACTTGAACAACCCTTGGCAGATTTTTTTTAAAGTGTGAATTCTGTCAGAACATGAATAACAATGGCAGAGATATAAGAGACAAAGAGCAATACCAAAGCACCATTCTTCTTAAACCTACAGAGCTTTCCCAGATCCATGATTCTTCCTCATCTTGCACATCCACATATTTGCCAAGTCTTACCCATTTTACTCTATCAATCTCTCTTGCATTTGTGTCTTCTTTTCCCACTGCTAATACTATGGTTTGCAGATCTATAAACTCTTTCCTGGATTGAGTGTGGTAATATTTTCAAAATGGTCCATATGGTCTCCAGGCTCTTCTTAGCTGGAATTTAGACCAAACAGCTCTGTAATCTTCCTAAATCACAACACTAACCATGTCATTGCTTTGTTCAGAAAGGTTTGATGGCCCCTTGTTGCTTATATAACAATGTTTAAATTCATATGCAGAGACTTCAAGCTTTACCCACTATCCTGAGACCTAGATCCAAACTATCTTTCCAGCTTTATTTCACATTGTTTTTCATTCCACACTTTAGATATATTAAAGTTGGAAATTTTTATTATGTGAATTTACAATTTTATTCATACACTTTCCTCTACATCAAGTGTCTTCATCCCATTTGTGTCACCTTTTCGGATTTGTTTTTGTGAAAGTACTATGTTTTTTGCTTTCATAATTTAACACCACCCCCACCACCATCCCCATCATCATCATCATCATCAACAACATCATCATCATGGCTAGCATTTATATAGAGTCTTAAGATTTAAAAAGCACTTTACATGTTATTTGTTTTGATCTTCATCAGCCTGTGAGGTAGATGTTCTTATTCTCATTAAGCAAGTAAAAAATACAGAATCTAGCAGAAGCCAAATAATTTGATCAGTGTCTCACAGCTAGAAAATGTCTGAATTAGGATTTGAGCTCATGTTTTCCTAACTCAGAGTCCAACACTCTCTATTTTGTATCACCTAGCTATCTTCATGAAGCTGTTCCTGAGGCCATAGCTAGAAATGAACTATTTTATCTTCTATCTTACTATACTACTTTGGACTTTCTTGTAGAACTCATCACCAACTGTCCTGGATCACTGTAAGTTCTTTGAGAGAAAGACTGAACCATGTTTTCATTGTGAAACTATCTCTTGCTTCTTCTTCATAGCTCTCTCTTTCCAGGAAGTTCCCCTATTTGTGTGTATGTAGTAGGTTTTGTTGAATTGAAATAGGTGCAGATTTCATTGATGTGCCTGGGAATTACCAGGGCAAATGGTAATGGTATGACATTCATTGAAATTGAAAACTGCTATGTCAACCTGTGCTCTGTCAACATTTTAGGGTAAAAGACTGTTAATAACACCATAGGGATAGCAGGGGAGGTAGTTTAGGCAGCAGGTGAGAAATTAATGCATTTTTTCTTATTTAAACAAATGAGTGACATTAGCTAATGGAAGTTCCTTTGCAAGGGGTTGATAGTAGGTCAAAAATCTGAATATCTTGTCAAATAATAAAGGAAAAGTCAAAATAATAGATAAGAACTCACTTATCCCTTTTAGACATGCATCAAAGCAGGAAATTGCTCTCTTCAGGGAGAAGGTGATAATTGTTTCTAATGGTCTATAAATGAAGTGACATCTTTATATAAAACTGTGAACATGATCTTCTGTGTCAACTCTTTTACTATCACCTTCCTAGTTGTTCCTTTAAGGCAAATGTATTCCTTAGGAATTAGTCTGAAAAGCAGAAATCTGGGTTTGTGGTATTAAGAAGGTAAGACACAGAAGACAGGGTTGAAGAGAGGATGATCATAAAGGATCATTCTCTTAGTACCAGAAGTAAAGTCTAAATTAGATATTGAGACATATTCCTTAGAAAGTTCAATGACATGTGTTTCTTTATGCTGTTCTGGGCAGAGGTCAGGAAAATGATTCTGCAACCCATCAGGGTAACTCTTACGGAATAGGTAGGAAAGTTGGCAACCAGGAAAAAGGATCAGATAATGGCATAGTTAACAAGAAGAAATTCACTTTCATTTTTTGGTGGCCTGGTTTTTCCCACTCATTATGCCCAAATTTTCCTCTTCTTTTGTTTGTTTTCCATACCTGAAGCCTTCTTTATAACTTTCCTTATTCTTAGTCTTGGTGTAACTTTTTAAAGTTCAAGAAAAAGGTTTTAGTGTGTTACAGGCTTGCTCAGTAAAGTCTAACAGTTTTCCATATCTCTTATATTAAATTCAATTTTCTACGCTTTGCTTGAAATCTTGCCCCAACGAATACTTTCAGTGTCATTGCAAGTTATGCCCCTTCCCAAAATCTGCGATCCAGCCTAAAGTGGCATTTTCATTGTTCCTCACTTACAATATATTCCTAGACTCTGTGTTTTTGCACTGGTCATGTGCCATATCAGAAATGCATTTCTTCTTTACCTGAGATCATAGAATCCTTTTCATGTTTGAAGATGTAGCTGTATATCAAGGGTTACTAATCTGGGGTCCATGAGCTACCATAAGAGTTCTCTGAGAGATTTCAGGGACTCTATGAATTTAGATGGAGATTATATATATGATTGCATCTGTGGGTTTGTTACACATATGCACATATAAATATACATGTGTATATATATAAACATGTGTATATGTACATGCTATATATACTTACAAACACACAGGTGACATATCTATAGTATGCATATGTCCATAAACATACATGTATATGTACACATGCACATGCTTGTGCATATATACATGCATGCATTTATATATTTTAATTGCCTTAACCTTTGCTTTCTTTTGTAATCCTTTACCGTTTGCTTTATGTATTTTTAATAGAAAATAATGTGATGGATAATATGATGCTGATGGTAAATGTGAGTCACCAGGGTCTTGGGAGCCAGTAAAGATACTAGCAGGAGATTTGGAGCTAGATGTTATCAGTGATGAGCAGCCTCGGCAGTGGTGCCCAGTCAATCTCCACTGTTAGCTGTAGACTACTTTAAGGTGAGGACTGGGTGGCCCCTCCCTGCTGAAGTAACTGCCTTCCTAGTGGGTGAGAGCAGAACCCAGTAGAAAATGGGGCTCAAATTCCTGGTTACAATGGAGGCTTAGCTTCCACTTCTCAGTAACCTCAACTTATTAATATTCTCTCCTCTCCTCAGTGTCTTTAGCCTAGGAAATGATAAAGGAATTACAGGAACTCACAGATTTAGGCTAAGGGATTTATTTTAAACTGCAAAGGGAAAACTGAGGTAAGAGGGCTCAAGGTCTTATGAAGCTGTTGCTAGGGGGAACTGGCAAGTGTTGGCAATGGACCTAGAAGGTCTGGTCAGGCTGAGGGAACAGCCCTCAGCCAGTGATAACTTGACACTTGCCTGATGTCATTTGATCCACCAGCTAAACAAATGAAGTTGCTGAGTTGTTCTGGGGATCTCCCTAACCACTAGGCTACTCTAACCTAAGTCCTGCCGAACCTCCCTTCAACCTCCCTTCAACTTCCCGGGGTCCCCAAAGGGAAGTCAGTGGTAGCTGGGTGTCTGGGTGAGGTCAAGGTAATCAGAACCCTAGGCTGGGTTTGCAGGGCTTTATATAGTCACAGCCCAACTGTCAGGAACCAGGATGGCACCTGCCAGGCCAGAGTTCCATTCTGCTAACTGACAGGATTACCTAGGGTAATATTGCAAATGCAAGAAATCCTGCATTACAATTTAAAAGGATTATTCAGAGATCAATACTTGCCAGTCTGTCTATCACACATAAACACAGAGGTAAATACTCTTGTTTCATATAGTTATTCCTGATACTCTCAATTTCTAATGTAAATTCAGAAAGTACCTCATTTTTATTTTGTAGTTATTTGTATGTATACACATATGTGTATATACATATTTACATAAATACACATAGATATCTATGACTTACAAGTAGGAATTGTTTTATTAGTTAATCTTGTATTCCAGTACCTAGTAAAGTTCTAGGCATATAGTAGATATTTTGCTCAATTAATTGATTAGGATGGAATGTTCCCTAGGAAAAAAGAGGAACTGAGTGTGAGCCAGGTAACCCTAGACCTTGGCACTAGCATCATTATCACCCCTTTCTCTTCCGTGAAATGGTCATGTTAAGAATTTAGAAGAAAAAGGAAGAGCCTTAATACATTAATACTTATTGTGGACTATGGAGTTTAATGGTTTCTTGCCATATATGCCTATGGTTCTGGGGCATTGAATGAACAGGTTTGGGAAAACAAAAAGATAAATTAAGCCTAAAACCATGATATTTATACTTTTCCTTTCCATTCCTTCCAAATTATAATCTCTATAAATATTTATTTGTTACTTCTGATTATTTGATCTCTGCTGGATTTAGTTTCTTTGCGTGTCAAATGGGGATAAGAATAGATCCTATTTTACATGTTCACACACACAAACAAATGTATATTCATTTCCTATACCCATATACCTATATATACTATCTCTATACACACATACATGCATGCATATGTGCATATTTATATACACAGATAGATACCACATATATATTTGTTCATTCATTTGTGTGCAATCATTTGTGATTAGGGTTTTTCTTGACAAAAATACCAGTACTTTGCCACTTCTTTCTCGAGCTCATTTGATAGATGGGGAAACTGAGACAAATTGGGTTGGATGACTTGCCCAGGGCCACACAGCTATTTAATGTATGAGGCCAGCTTCAAATTCATGTCTTTCTGACTCTAAGACCAACACTCTATCCATTGCATCAACTATGTACCTATATACACATACTTGTGTATGTGTGCGGTAAGTCTTCTCAACTTATAATCCCTATGCAACTCTCTAAGGTTATCAGCTGCAGAGAAGTTGCCAATTCACATCAGTTGAGAACATGCTTCAGTAGTAAGGTGTTTTCATCCTTCACTCAAGTTTGTCTTCATGTAGGGAGGGAAGGAAGGGATGGAGATATCTGAGAACTTGAATGTCACAAATACATTTTTTAAAAAAGTTGATCTTCCTAAAGCACAGATATGACTGTGTTATGCACTGCTGTCCCCCTACCCTCACTCTATTCCCTCAATTCGATAAAGTCCATTAGTTCCCTATCATTTCTAGGATCGGTCATCCTTTAGTAGGCATTCAAAGCCTTTCACAACCTAGTCTCCTCCTACCTTTTCAGTCATCTTATAACATTCTATCTCACACCCCCTTTTACTCTAAGAGTCAGTGACACAAGTCTTCTTGCTTTTCCTCATCTGACATTCACTCTTTCCCATTTCCTGGCACGTTCAGTGGTTATTTCACTCATAAATCGCATTTATATCTCTTGGCTTTCTTGAATTTCTTCAAGTCAAAGCTAAAATTCTATTCTTTAATGAAATCTTTTCTTGATTCTCCTAAATTTTACTTTTTTCTTTATTAATTATGTCTAATATATACTGTATGTAAATGCTTGTACTGAATGATTTTCATGTCTCTATAATCATTTTTGACTTTCTGCTTCCTTCCATAGTCTATCTTTTGGATGTGAATATTTCCACTTTCTTTTTATTTTCCTTTTACTTCTAAACATCTCACCCATCTATCAAATACCTTGTCACCTTGATGACATGGTTGTAAGTTTAATGTCCCCAGAAGGGAGTTGTTGTCCTAACTTGAATACTAGTTTAAAACTCAAAGAGAATTGCTCATTGAAAACATCTGCATTGACTCAAAATTGATAGGAAGAGAGAGAGAAACTTCATTATCATCACAATTAAGATCTGTTTTCTTCATTCTAGACACTATAATTTTGGTAATCTCTTCAGTTCTGAATCCCTCCTTTCAGAAATACAATAACACAAAGAGGTGAAGGTTTAAATCAAAATTTGTAGGTGTGTTTTGGGGAAGTCTATTTTTTTAATCCAAAAGTTCAACTTTTCCCCATTGTTTACTCTGTCCTTTATTTTCCTTTAATATATCCACTCTGTTTTGCCAGTGTCAGTTGTCAGTTGTCACCCAGTTCAAGGCTTGATGATGCCAAGTCTTTGTCAAGATTCTTTTCCCCCAATACCAATGACATCTAATTAGTAAAACCACTGTCCTAATTCTATTGACATTGACATACTTCCTGAAACTGTGACCTTACTGATCTTCAAGTGTTATTTAATTTGTTTTGACTTCATTCTGATTCTCAAATTGGAGCAAAGATGAGAAACCAGAAATTATTTTTATTTCTCCTTCTACCCTCCTTTAGCATTTTCTTAACTTATTCGACACAATAGATGCTGCTACCTGGAATTGTCATTCATCTGCATATGATGATTCAATGAAAACCAACTTTGTTTGAGTTAAAGACCTAAATATATGTTCTGCCTTTCATCCCAAAAACCTGTGTGGCTTTGGGAGTTGCTAAACCTTATAACTAGATGTAATTAGGCTTCAGTTTCCTCATTGGTAAACAAAGGGGATGGAATTAGATGGCTTCTTATATCTCTTTTAGCTCAAAGACTATGATCTTATGAATCTTTAAATATTTTATTTTCCCTAACAAGTGATCAGTTCTTGTCTTAGTTCCTTTATATTATAAGAACTTAAAATGATACCTTACTTCCAGTATATTCAAAGATTTTTATTGCTGTTGATTGATTGCTGACAATGATGATATTTCAATTCAATGGGCCAGAGACAATTCTCTCCAGCTGCTCCTCAATTTCAGTCCAAACTGAGATTTCAAGTTCTATATAAGTTTGTAGCAGTGTAGTAAAAATTTTGTGGAATGTTCTCTATCTTTGGTATCTTTGGATATGATGCATATTTCTGTTATTTACATAGGAACTGTTATGAAGGGGGTTAAGGTCATATTATTTATTAATTCAGTGAAGCACTGATGTTTAACCAAGTTGTGATAGAGGCTTACTTCCTACAACTGCCTGATAAAAGCTTCACTGAAGAGTGATGGAATTCTATGACAGGCTTGATGCCCTAGTAACAGTTCCCAGGGAATCACTTGGCTTAGAGGTAACTAGGAAGCTGGTCTTGACTTCCTGGGACCTTAACAATATTTATAATCCTAGTCCAAGCTTGATCTTGATGTATTTAGATCAGCTGGGCTAATTTCCACAATCTGACTACTATGTTAAATGAAGATGACTTGTCCTTAATAAGGTATGCTATCAGCTTATAAGCAAAAACTGTCAAGAGTCTTGTTGATTAACTGGATTTACTGGATTGATTGAAGGAAGGAAAACTGGGAGATGGGAGAGAGGGAAGTAAGGTGAACCTTAAGTTTTAACCTAATAATAAGTATAATAAATTGAGGTAATGTCTAATAGAAAGTTGGTCTCGGTGCTGAGTCCAGGGGACTTTGAGAGTCTCCCCAGGCTCAGAAGCTGATATAGATTCTCTTAGGTGCTGAGTCCAAGGGACTTTGAGAGTCTCCCCTGGCTCAAAGGCTATTGTTGATTCTGGATGTTTTGATGAGACAATCTTGTTTGTTAATTAAGGCTCAGTGGCCTTATAAATATTAAGGTGATTGATATAGCTAGCAGTGTAGTCTAAACCCTGCCTGTCTGCCTATGTCAATCTACCCTTCCTCCCAGGGCCTGGACAGTAAACAACCTCCTGCCTCTCAATACAAAGGAGAAAAAGTGGGGTTGTGTTTGTGCACGCCAATTTATACTCCTTTCCCAACTGCCAGATTGGCACATGCCCAGGGTTGCCTTAGTCAGGTTCTGTGTTCTAAAGGGACAAAACTGCTCTTTTGCACCTACAGAAAATGGCTGACCATTTCTATACATTACAGGACGGAGGCCACACATGTCCTCTTCTTCATCCCACTCCCACATCCTATATGGTAGTGGGTGTAATTAATGCCTCTAGCTCTTATCTCTAATCCCTACCACAGTAAGCTTTGTTGGGATAAGAATGACTGGCAGTATAATTTCATAAATTATTGTTCTCAAGTCATTGAATTTAAGAAGTTGATGGAATACAGAAACTAAGAAATATCCCACAATTCATTGTTTGAGAACATAATCAAACAAAATATGTATCCTTATCATTCCAGGCCTGAACATAGGAATTTGTTTCTAAGGCATTTATCAGGAAAAAAATCCCCTTTTCTACAATAACATCAATATGTCCACAAAAGTCTAAAAATAAAATAGTTTCACATAATAGGAATAATACTGGGGTCAGCCTGAAGAACTGAGTTCAAATTCCAAACATGATAACTGAGCAAGTCCCTCTGGCCTTGGCCTCCTTTTCTTTGTCAGAATTAAGTGGTTGGTAAGAACCCCTAAAACCTTTTTCAACTCTGCAGTTTCTGATCCTTACAGCTCCATTTTCTTTCTCTATATCTATGGATTTACCCAGAAAGCTCTCCTGCATCATTCCCACTTCTTGGAATACCTAGCTTCATTCAACATTTAGCTCAATTCCTATTTGTAGGGGAGATTTTTCATTGTTTCCATAGCCACTGAAACTTTTCCCTTTGAGATTGCCTTTCAGATAGTCTATACATATTTTATAGATACATAGTGTCATATACACATTTATATACATATATGCATGTATATATAGTCAATAATTCACCTTTTCCTTGAGGATATGAACTGTATTTGCATGGCACTTGTTAAGCTTTTAATTCTTTTTTGACTGAATATACATTGCACTAAAACTGAAGGGAGTTTGCAAAGATATTTAAAAGATATTGATCTTTTAAAATAGTAAAAATGATATCAATATTTACTAGATATAAAATAAGGGAATCTTTGGGTATCTGAGACTTTACGCTCAAAATGAGAAGCAATATGGCATTATGATTAAAGAATAGATCTTAGATTAAGAAGAATCTAGGTTCAAGTTCTGTTTTTGACATATGCCAGTTGTGTGACACAGCAAGTCACTTAAACTTTAATGTCCCACTTCACTATCAAAGAATCTTAATTTCAAAGCAATTGCAATATGAATTGGGTAAAGAAAGTTTCTAAATAAGGACATCCCCATACCAATGGATTTTGTCTTATAAATGCAAAAACAATTTTTTAAAAGTGGTAATATTAATACTTCATTCATCCTTCATTTTGTTGTTCAGAATATGTCATAGACTACTGTAATTTACCAAGTTATTTTATATCTATTACTGGCAATAATGCCTTACCAAATAATATTGTCATTAAGGAAATTGAAGCATCACCCCATATTAAAACATCATAATTTGACAAAAATAACTGTGAAATCCTAGATTATAATGACACTTTTGACAGAAACAGCATTCCTGTATGAATCATCCCACCAGCACAAAGAAGTTCTATAAACAAAGATTACCTCTCTTGTTTTTCTGAGAGGAATTAATTCACATTTGAAGGAAATTATAAGTTTGCTATGACACTATAAATACATACTTTTCCAGAAAAAAAGTGTTTAACCAATGGTTTACTTAAGTCAATTTAATTTCAAATTCAACTAGAATTATTATTGGGACTATGAAGTGTCTTTCAAACAATTATAAAACAAAGAATTCTTTGAAATAGAAGAATTTCAGATCTTTGGAAGGTGTCAGATTGTTAACCTGACTGCTAAATCACTGATGTGTTGCTTATTGATTTTTAGAACCAAGTCAGTGATTTTTTTTCCAAATTAAAATTTTTTTCTTGCTATTTTTGAAAATTTATGTTACATATTCATATAAATAAATGCTTATTTTCAGAGTAATCTTTTACTCTTATCTTCCCATATTCAAGTAATTAACAAGACCTACAGAGCCTACTAAATGTTTTCTATTCTAGTCTTGCCCATATGCATCCTACATATTGTTGACAAAGTTATGCTTATAGCCTTTGATACAGCAATACCATTGACCCTATTCAAAAGTAAAATCAATGATTCTCTTACATATTAAATAAAACAAAAATTCATCTTTCTGGAATATCAGGGCCTTTTGTGACTTATATTCAAGCTATCTTTCTATATCTTAATTTATTCTATTCTCCCTCATGTTGCACTATATACTCTAGTCCAGGGGTTCCCAAACTTTTTTGGCCTACTGCCCCCTTTCCAGAAAAAATATTACTTAGGCCCCTGGAAATTATTTTTTTTTTAATAGCAATTAATAGGAAAGATAAATGCACCTGTGGCTATCACCGCATCCCTGGATCGCTGCAGCACCCACCAGGGGGCAGTAGCGCCCACTTTGGGAATCACTGGTCTAGTCCAAATAGATTACTAGCTATTCCCTCATCTCATTCTGCTTCCTCTTTCTGCCATTTGTTTATGAAAGCTATCCCTTCCACATGAAACAGATGGTCCTCACATCAACAACTGATGATGAAAAAAAAATCAAGGTGCAACTAAGGCAATGACAACTATATGAGGCCTTTTCTAATTCATTCAAGTACAAGAGATTTTACTTCCATCAAATTCTATGCTTTTCATTTTACTCCTTTATATCATTCTAATCCTAACTTGGATTGCATTTAAAGATAGACAGCTTCTACCCCTGTGGAACTGAAAACTTCTGGTGACCAAAGATCATTATTTTTGGACCCATAACTTGCAAAAGAATTGCTACTTATAGAGTCATTACTAATGATTTTTTTTATTGGGCAGCAGAAACTATTCTTGGGGAAAATTCCAGGAAATCTACATCCAAATTGACTTTTTAAGCCTGGATTAAAGCACTAGAGAACAAATTAGGGAATTGGACCTGGAGTGCACTTACCTGTAAAAAGAAACAAATCATTTTAGTAGATTCTTTTTTGAACTATTTGATCTAGATCAGAGATAACAAACTCATGAACCTTAGAGTAGCTAGAAATAGATTAAAAGGTAATTGGGAAATGTTCAACAAAATAAATATAAATATAACACAACATAGAGATTTTTTAAGTTAGTATGCAGCCCATCCAACCCAAAAGGAATCTATTTCAATTTGATTTTGGCATTATTGCTCTAGATGAGTAGCTACTAAACTCTATTTTCTAATTTGGTTTAAGAATAAAATTACATTAATTTGCCCTCTAAATTTAGTACCTTAAGGCAACTACTCTTTCCCCACACAGTTCTGAAACTGGATGTTTAAAATATGTTTGTTAAATTGAATAAAATTAATTTCTATTCTGTGTTTTGGCCAAAGCTTATTATTAAAGAAGTCACAGGATCTCTGTGTTCTAGAAGCTTACTATCTAATTAGGAAAACAAGGTATACACACATGAACAAATACATAGAAACAAAGAAAATAATAGTATATGCCAATATGTCAATAAGCTTTTAGTAGCCATCTATTATATTATAGATATAATGGTATATTATGGAGAGAGGAAAGAGAAAATTGATGAGCACCTGATCTTAAGGAACTTGCAGTCTATTAGAGAAACAACATATATACATATAAATATATACACACCCAAAAATAAAATAATTAAACAAGGTGGCACTGAGAACCAAGATATCATTAAAAATGCATGAGCTTAAGCTAAACATTAAAGAAAATAGGAATTATAAAGTGAAGCAATGAGGAGGCATGTTCACCTGAGTAACCACCTTTGCTAAGGTATAGGGATAGATGGTAGAATTTACTATCTGAAAAAAATCAAGAAGGCTAACAAGCCTGGACTAGAAAATGAATAAAATGAAGTAATATATAATAATCTTAAAAAGGCTGATTAGTCTTTGAATATCAAACAGAGGATTCAGTATTTAATTATGGAGATAATAAGGAACCACTGGAATTTCTTTAGGAGATAATAGCCATATAAGACTTTAGAATTAGGAAACATAGAAGGAAAGGGAACAATGGGATTAAGCATTTATGTAGTTACTGTTTACTATGTACTAGCCAGTTTTTATAAATATTAACTAAATTTATCTTCACAACAACCCTGTGAAGACATAATGTTATTTTTTCAATTTTAATATTGAGGAAACTGAGTCAAAAGTTAAATGACTCACCCAGGGTCACACTACTAGTCTATTTCTAAGGATGAATTTGAATTTAGATCTTCCTGACTCCAGGCCCAGCACTCTATCCACTATACTACCAGTTGGTTTAAGAAGATCACTTTGGCAGTGATGTTAAGGTTAGAGTAGAGAGGAGAAAATCCTGGGCCACAAAGAGGAATTAGGAGGTCATTTCAACAGCCCATATGAGAGGTGATGAGGGCCAGAACTACAATACTTATGTTAAGAGAAGGATGGCAACAAATGTGAAAGATGCTGTGAAAGTAGAATAAATAAAATTGGGATTAGTTAGATAAGAAGTAATAAGAATTTAGAAATCCTCAGAGCACAATTTCAACGCAAAAAAAAAACAAACCCTAAGAATTTCAAGAAGAAATAAAATGCAAAGGAATGCAAATACAATAGTTGAGCATTGTTTTGTTCTGTTGTATGGTTTCTTAGGGAGGAAAAAAGGGTAAGGGGGAAAGTGTACACTAATGACAAAATGAAGATGAAATGGAAATAAGTTGCTAACAGCAGGCAAAAAAAAAGAAAAATATATGAATGTTAAGGGAAGGTAGGATGAAACCAAACACGGAATTGTACTCTTATTTGAATTTCGGTGAGAAAGACAGAACATACACACACTCAAAAAGTTTGTATCAAAACACATTCAATTGAAGAGACATAAAAGGTAAGGGTGATTTAAAGGCAAGTTGAATTCAGTCTTAAGCAAAACCAACTTCAGCTTCAGAGGGCAGATCATACTGAATTGCATTTAAAAGAGAAAAAAATTGTTGGACCATGTGATATGTATTGACCAAGTAAAAAGAATAGAGACAGAAGATTGGTTTCAAGGCACTTCAATAAGAGATTACTGTCATTAAGCAAAATGCCTTTTTTACCCACCTTCTTCTTGTAAATAGAGAGTCAGTAGAGGGAGGCAAATGAGAAAAAAAAAAAGTATGAGGATTTGATGGTGAGAAAACTTTAATTAAAAATCAGAATGTGAATGTGAATAGGATGAAGTTAACCATAAAAAAGAAGAGTGCCATAGAATATATTAGGAAATAATGATTACCAAAAAAATTTTTTTTTCACAAAGCAAATTAATATAATTAAAATCAGAATGGTAACTAGGAAACTCTTTGCAATGCTTTCTTTATTGCTAAAAGTTCAATATGAAAGTCATATAGGGAGGTGGTAAAAATAAATAAGGAGAGTCACATCTCAATTTAGAACAGTTCAAAAGTTATGTACAAATTCAAAAGAGGTAAAGCAAATTATTTACAAAATATTAAAAAGCTACAATGAACAATAGTAAGAGAAATTCAAATTAAATATGTATGTTTGAAGTTTCACCTCAGACCTATCAGATCGACAAAGAGAATAAAAAAAAACGAAAATTAAAAGTTTTTGAGGGGGCAGTGGGATAATAATCATACTTACACATGATTAGATGAGCTTTGAAATAGTCAAGAAATTCTGGAAAGGGATTTCTGGGAAGATGGCGGCTTAGAGTGAATGAATCTTAAAACCTCCACACCCTTACACACCAAGATAGAAAACAATGTGCTTTGAGAAGAAAGAGGACCAAATCTAATAAAAGGACAGAGCAGGGGGAACCCTACTGCAGCACAACTAAAGAGGTACACCAAGAAAAAGGCTTTGATTCTTGAACTGTAGGGTCTGAGGGCAAAGAAGGGGAATCACAGGATGCCTCCCCCACTTGCTGTGCGGAGTCTCCAGCAGCCCAGGAAATCTTAGAGCAGGTCCAGAGAGAGAGGGCCTTGCTGGCACTGGACTCGGGGGAGTTAAACACAGGCACTGCAAAGGTGATTGGATGAGAAAACAAGAGAAACACAGCAAAAATGCCCAGAAGATGGTGGCTTAGAGAAAGCCAAACCCTAGAACGCAGACAGCTTGGCTTCCTCATACCAAGATAGAGAAAACAGGGCTTCAGGAGGAAAGAAAACCAGTTCTAACACAGTGGACAACACAGTAGGACCCCACTGCTGCAGAGCTCAGTTCAGTGAAAAACTCTCCCTCTTTTCCCCCCATGGTTTTTTGTTAGCTTGTTTGTTTTTTATTCCTTCCTCCCAAGGTTTTATCCTCAGGGCAGATTAAGCAGTAAGATTAATCCAATTAATACAGGATTAATCCAGCCAATTGGACAGACTAGAAGTCTTCAGAGGGCAGAGAAAGTAACTACAAACCTCCATTGCCAGCTCAAGGAAGCTCTTTCATCAAAGATCATTAAATATATCTGTTCAAACTAGCAGAACAAGGAAGGAAAAAATATGAGTAAGCAAAAGAAAAAGAGAAAAGAAATGACAATTGACCACTTCTTTCAAGGAAGTGAAAAGAGAGCAAATGAAATAGAAATAGAAGAAGAGGAAGTAGTTCTAGTAAACTGGACACAGGCTTTGGAAGATCTCAAAATTCAATTAACTCAAGAACATAAGGAACTCAAAAAGCAAGCAAGAGAATCAAGAGAGGCTGAAGACAACTTGAAAAAGGAAATACATGAACTAAAACATGAAAATAAGTCTTTTTTTTAAATAATATTTATTTTTAGAAAAATTTTCCATGGTTAGTCACGTTTTTACTTTCCCCTTTCCTCCTTCAACTCCCCCACCCCCTCCTATATAGCCAATTCACATTTCCACTGGTTTTATTATGTGTGGTCAGTCAAGACTTATTTATACCTTATTGATACTTACATGGGGGTGGTCTTTTCAGGTCTACATCCCCAATCATGTTCTCATCAACCCAAGTGTCCAAGCAGTTGTTTTTCTTCTCTGTTTCTACTCCTGTAGTTCTTCCTCTGAATGTGGGTAGTATTCCTTTCCATAAATCCCTCAGAATTGTCTTGGGTCATTGCATTGCTGCTAGTACAGATGTCCATTACATTCGATTTTACCATAACATATTAGTCTCTGTGTACAATGTTCTTCTGGCTCTGCTCCTTTCACTCTGCATCAATTCCTGGAGGTTTTTCCAGTTCACAGGGAATTCCTCCAGTTTATTATTTCTTTGAACACCATAGTATTCCATCACCAACATACACCACAATTTGTTCAGCCATTCCCCAATTGGAGGGCATACCCTTGCTTTCCAGTTTTTTGCCACCACAAAGTGCTCAGCTATAAATATTTTTGTGCAAGTCTGTTTATCTATGCTCTCTTTGGGGTACAAACCCAGCAATGGTATGGCTGGATCAAAGGGCAGGCATTCTTTTATCACTCTTTGGGCATAGTTCCAAATTGCCATCCAGAATGGTTGGATCAGTTCACAACTCCACCAGCAGTACATTAATGTCCCAATTTTGCCACATCCCCTCCAACATTCATTACTCTCCCAGCTATCATTTTAGCCATTCTGCTAGGTGTGAGGTGGTACCTCAGAGTTGTTTTGATTTGCATTTCTTTAATTATTAGAGATTTAGAACACTTTCTCATGTGCTTATTGATACTTTTGATTTCTTTATCTGAAAATTGCCTATTCATGTCCCTTGCCCATTTATTAATTGGGGAATGGCTTGATTTTTTATACAATTGATTTGGTTCCTTGTATATTTGAGTAATTAGACCTCTGTCAGAATTTTTTGTTATGAAAATTTTTTTACCAGTTTGTTGTTTCCCTTCTGATTTTGGTTGCATTGTTTTTGTTTGTACAAAAAACTGTTTAATTTAATATAATCAAAATTATTTATTTTACATTTTGTAATTTTCTCTGACTGTTGTTTGGATTTAAAATCTTTCCTTTCCCTGAGATATGACAAGTATACTATTCTTTGTTCACCTAATTTACTTACAGTTTCCTTCTTTATATTTAAGTCTTTCACCCATTCTGAATTTATCTTGGTGTATGGCATGAGATGTTGATCTAAACCTAATCTCTCCCATATTGTTTTCCAATTTTCCCAGCAGTTTTTGTCAAATAGTGGATTCATGTCCCAAAAGTTGGGCTCTTTGGATTTATCATACACTGTCTTGCTGATGTCATGTATCCCAAGTCTATTCCATTGATCCTCCTCTCTATCTCTTAGCCAGTACCATATTGTTTTGATGACTGCTGCTTTATAGTATAGTTTAATGTCTGGTACTGCTAGGCCCCCTTCCTTCACAATTTTTTTCATTATTTACCTTAATATTCTTGATCTTATGTTATTCCAAATGAAATTTGTTATAGTTTTTCCTAATTGAGTAACAAAGATTTTTGGTAATTTGATAGGTATGGCACCTTCCTTCACATTTTTTTCATTATTTCCCTTGACATTATTGATATTTTGTTCTTCCAAATAAACTTTGTTATAGTTTTTTCTAATGTAATAAAAAAGGTTTTTCATGGTTTGATAGGTATGGCACTAAACAAGTAAATTAATTTGGGTAGAATGGTCATTCTTATTATGTTAGCTCGTCCTACCCATGTTTTTCCAATTGTTAAGATCTAGTTTTACTTTTTTGGAAAGTGTTTTTGGAAAAGGAGGGTATGTCCTTCAATTGTGGAATGGCTGAACAAATTGTGGTACATGCTAGTGATAGAATACTATTGTGCTCAAAGGAATAATAAACTGGAGGAGTTCCAGGTGAACTGGAAAGACCTCCAGGAACTGATGCAGAGCGAAAGGAGTAGAGCCAGAAGAACACTGTATACAGAGACTAATATATTATGGTAAAATTGAATGCAATGGACTTCTGTACCAGCAGCAATGCAATGACACAGGACAGCTCTGAGGGATTTATGGTAAAGAACGCGACCCACATTCAGAGGAAGGACTGCAGGAGAGGAAACATATAAGAAAAACAACTGCTTGAACGCATGGGTTGTGGTGGACATGATTGGGGATGTAGACTTGAAACTACCACACCAATGCAACTATCAACAATTTGGAAATAGGTCTTGATCAAGGACACATGATAAAACCAGTGGATATGTGCATCGGCCATGGGTGGGGGGGGGCTGCGGTGGTGAAGGGGAAAGTAGGAGCATGAATCATGTAGCCATGTTAAAAACGAATATTAAAAAATGTTTAAAAAATAAATATTCAAAAAAAATAAAAAAAACTAGATCCAAACAATTGGAAAAACATTGACTGCTCATGGATAGGATGAGCTAACATAATAAAAATGACCATTCTACCCAAATTAATTTACTTATTTAGTGCCATACCTATCAAACTACCAAAAATATTTTTTACTACATTAGAAAAAACTATAACAAAGTTTATTTGGAAGAACAAAATATCAAGAATATCAAGGGAAATTAAAAAAAACATGAAGGAAGGTGGCTTAGCAGTACCAGATATTAAGCTATATTATAAAGCAGTTGTCATCAAAACAATATGATACTGGCTAAGAGACAGAAGGGAGGATCAGTGGAATAGACTTGGGGTAAGTGATGTCAGCAAAACAGTGTATGATAAACCCAAAGAGCCCAACTTTTGGGACAAAAATCCACTATTTGATAAAAACTGCTGGAAAATTTGGAAAACAATATATGAGAGATTAGTTTTAGATCAGCATCTCACACCTAAACCAAGATAACTTCAGAATGGGTGAATGACTTGAATATAAAGAAGGAAACTATAAGTATATTAAATGAACACAGAATAGTATACTTGTCATATCTCTGGGAAAGGAAAGATTTTAAAACCAAGCAAGAGTAAGAAAAAATTACAAAATGTAAAATAAATCATTTTGATTACATTAAATTAAAAAGGTTTTTTATAAACAAAACCAATGCATCCAAAATTAGAAGGGAAGTAACAAATTAGAAAAAAATCCTTATAATAAAAACTTCCAATAAAAGTCTAATTACTCAAATATACAAGGAACTAAATCAATTGTATAAAAAAATCAAGCCATTCCCCAACTGATAATCGGGCAAGGGATATGGATAGGCAATTTTCAGATAAAGAAATCAAAAGTATCAATAAACACATGAGAAAGTATTCTAAATCTCTAATAATTAGAGAAATGTAAATCAAAACAACTCTGAGGTACCACCTCACACCTAGCAGATTGGCTAAAATGCTAGCAGGGGAGAGTAATGAATGTTGGAGGGGATGTGGCAAAATTGGGACATTAATGCACTGCTGGTGGAGTTGTGAACTGATCCAACCATTCTGGATGGCAATTTGGAATTATGCCTGCCCTTTGATCCAGCCATACCATTGCTGGGTTTGTACCCCCAAAGAGATCATAGATAAACAGACTTGTACAAAAATATTTATAACTACACTCTTTGTGGTGGCAAAAAACTGGAAATCAAGGGTATGCCCTCCAATTGGGGAATGGCTGAACAAATTGTGGTATATGTTGGTGATGGAATACTATGGTGCTCAAAAGAATAATAGACTGGAGGAATTCCATGTGAACTGGAAAGACCTCCAGGAATTGATGCAGAGTGAAAGGAGCAGAGCCAGAAGAACATTGTACACAGAGACTAATACACTGTGGTAAAATTGAATGTAATGGACTTCTGTACTAGCAACAGTGCAATGACCCAGGACATTTCTGAGGTATTTATGGAAAAGAATGCTGCCCACATTCAGAGGAAGAACTACAGGAGTGGAAACACAGAAGAAAAACAACTGCTTAAACACTTGTGTTGATGAGGAAGGACATGATTGGTGATGTAGACCAGAAATGACCACACCAATGCAACTATCAATAATATGTAAATAAGTCTTGATTGATGACACATGTTAAAACCAGTAGAAATGCGAGTTAGTTATTCGGGGTGGATTTTGAGGTGGTGAAAGGGAAAGTAAAAAAATGAATCATGTAAACATGGAAAATTTTTCTAAAAATTAAAAAATTAATAAAATTAAATTAAATAAAAAATAAAATAAAAAAAGAGATCCTGGAAAGTAATTTCGAACTATAATCAGAAAAGTCACTAAGCAATTTATAGCCACTATTAGGTATATAATCTAAATAGGTCAAAGACAGGGAGTGTGTATGTGTCTGTACACATATACATACATACATACGTACATACATACATTTATATACATATATATGTATATATGCCTGTATAGATATGTATGAATATATATTGTTGCCAAGAACTTGGAAAAACTGGGGGATGCCTAAACAGATGGTGGTATATGAATTAGTATCACTGATGTAGAAAATCCCTGAAGGAATGCCATTGTGGCACAAGACATGATAAAAGGGATGAATTCAAAATAAACCTAAGGACATTTATGAAATGGTGCAGAGAAAATGAATAGAATCTAAAGAACAATTTAAACAATAATATACCAATCAATGTGCCATGAGAACAACTATTATATATACTTCCCAACCCTTGGCAGAGAGATAATTGTCTAGATGTTTGAATTGAGACATTTTCAGAAGAAGCCAATGTGTAAATCCATTTTGCTTGATTATATTTAGTACAGGGGTGTTTGTGTGAATGGGTTGGTGGGTGTAGGTATCTGTGTGTGTGTGTGTGTGTGTGTGTGTGTGTGTGTGTGTCTATATAAATGTAGAGAGGGTGGTGGTAGAATAAAAAGTTAATGATATAAAACAGGAAAAATAATGATTTTTTAGTGTTTAAAAATGCAGAGAAAAATGAAAAGAATTTCAGGAGGGAACAGAAGTATAAAGGACAATGTCTAAATTATGATGATGATATTAATATACACAATTACAAAAAATCAAAATTTTTCTTTATAAATGTCATGATGGTCAATCTACATTAAAACCATAATAAAAACTAAAGAAATAAGAGATGTTTTTTATGTTGTTCCTTATGGCTTGCAAAGTGTTTTCTTCCCAATATCAATGGGAAGTAGAGGGTAAAATGTTCTTGTTATCATTTTATAGATTTGGAAATTTAAGTAGAAAAAGTTAACTGATTTTAAAAGTATTATGTGGATTATAAGTTCACTTGTAGGAAATAAAAAATAAGATTTCCTGAGTTCACACTTAGAATTTCTCTTCTCCATTACCCACATGGACTAATTTAAGGAATCCAAAGATTCAGTACACCATTACGAGGAAAATAAATACTCTCCTTCAAATTGCATCAATATTTTCAAAGTTTAATTTTCTACTTGTCTGGATATTTTTGTTTATGTGCATCTCCCCCTTGGCAACTAGATTATATGCTTCTATCTATGTATCTATCCATCTATCTATCCTTTGAACCTTTATTCATTTGTCATCAAAAATGTATCCTTTGGGGGGCAGCTGGGTAGCTCAGTGGATTGAGAGCCAGGCCTAGAGACAGGAGGTCCTAGGTTCAAATCCGGCCTCAGACACTTCCCAGCTGTGTGACCCTGGGCAAGTCACTTGATCCCCATTGCCTACCCTTACCAATCTTCCACCTATAAAGTCAATACACAGAAGTTAAGGGTTTAAAATAAAAAAAAAATGTATCCTTTTCTGTATTGTAACTCAATCAGTGGACAAGAAGAATAAAAAAAATCTGTAGAAAAACTATTCAGCAGAGTCCCACAAACATAAATGCTATGAAAATGAAACAAGCAGGAAACAGTAAAATAAATGTGTATTTTATTTCTCTTTGTCTTAATGCCTGATTTCTTTGGAGTCTTATCTGAGTTCTCCTAATTCTCAAAAATAGAACTATTTTCTTTTTGACTCAAAAGCTCTTCTTAATGTGATGCTGATGGACTAAATATAACTTGATTCTTTCTTTTAGGATTATGACTTTGCCCCATCTCATGGGTAAGTGATGGGTGATTTAAAAGTATGCTCAGAACTGTATATATATTTTCTTCCTCTACTCAATTTGAATGAAGTTTTAAAAAATTAAAGAATAGTGTTTTCTCTAGTTGTCTTTCTGATTGCAAAATCACTTATGAACAAATGAAAAGATAGCCTCTTTAACATATATGTTTGATTAAAATTAAAAATCATGCATAATCTAGCCCAATCAACTTTGATTTGGATAGCTCACTCAAAATTATGCATTAGCACGAGCCCTGCCCATTGTTTCTAACCAGATATAGACTATCAGACTATGTTTCAAGCCTTCTGCCATGGTCATATCCTTTCTTTCTTTCTTTCTTTTTTAAATTTATTTTTATGTCAATAAAATCTTAAAGATAATTTTCTCATATTTTGTGATCCATTTTTTCTCTCTCCAGACCTCCCCCAGATAGCAAGTAATATGGTATAGGTTGTCCATGTTCATCATGTTGTGAAAGAAGATACATATCACCTGATTTACAAAAAAATTCGTGGAGTAAATAAAGTGAAGAAAGGTATGCTTCAATCTGCATTCATGCTGTCAGTTCCTTCTGTGCTGGTGAATAGCCTTTTTTTGTCAGGAGTCTCTTAGAGTGGTCCTGGAACCATGCATGACTGATAATAGTTGTCATTCACAGTTGATAATTGTACAATATTGCTATTACAGTGTACAGTGTTCTCTTGGTTCTGCTCACTTTGCTTTGCATCATTTCTTATTTGTCTTTCCAGGTATTTTTATGATCAACTTGTTTCTCATTTCTTATGGCACAGCAGTAAATCATTTCAGTCTCATACCACAACTTGTTCAGCTGTTCCCTAGTTGGCGGATATCTTTCCAGTTCTTTGTCAATGCAAAAAGATCTGCCATAGATATTTTTGTACAAGTGGTTCTTTTTCTTCTATCTTTGGTCTCTTTGAGATACAGACCTAATAGAAGAATTGTCAGATCAAAGTGTCTGTACAATTTTATGGTTCTTTGGACAGAGTTCCAAATTGTTCCCCAGTTTGGTTGTATCAATTCACAGCTCCAACAATAGTGTATTAGTGTCAGCCTTTTATTTTCTATCTTTCCTCTTCCTGCATTCTAAACTTGCAGAAAACCTCACCTGGGGGATTCAGTTCAGTTACTTTTAGAACTCTAAGGGGGAAGCTATGTAACTCACTCAATCAATTAAGTCAGGTTTAGAGATGGGAGGAGCCTGGGGTCAAATCTCACGTCAGGTACTTCCTAGCTATGTTACTCTGAATAAGCCACTTAACCCTCATTGCCTACTCCTTACTGTTCTTCTTCCTTGGAACCAATGCACAGTACTGATTCTAAGACAAAAGGTAACATTTAAAATAAGAGACAACTTCAGCTCTCCTGTCAAGCCATCTAGACTGGAGAGTCAATGATTATAAATATGTATAATCCAATAAGCTTCCAATCTTCCATCCCCAGCCATCTTCTTGATACATGCCTTATAACAGAGTGCCCTTCGCTTTTTTGCCTAAATTTTTGTTCTGAAAACTACAAATAATTCAAGACTAGCATAGTTTATAGAAAGGGCATGTCGAACAACTCCCCTGTGGGCTCAATTATCATCATTGTTATTTTCCAGACAAATATATTAGAATGTGATATAAATTCACTCTTTTGTATTTGTATCTTTGTATCTTTAGTACTTAAATAATTTCCTTCCTTCCTTCCATTTTCCCTTCCTTCTGTTTTTCCTTCCTTCCTTTCTTCCTTCTTTTCTTTCTTTTTAGCAGTTAGATAAAAACAATAGAAAAAACTGTATACCTCAGCTATGAAGACCTGAATTCCAATTCTGCCTTGACATTTAATAACTATGAGAGCCTGGTAAGTCACTTAACATTTCAGCCTGAATTTCCTTATTTTAAAATGGAGGGGGAAAGAATAGCACCTACCAGATATGGCAGTTGAGAGGATCAAATATTAAAATATCTGTAAAGTACATTGTAAATCTTAAAGAGTTATATAAGCTAAATAAATGCTTGCTAAATTTATTATTCTTTTCTTAAAATGTGGATCTTTCTTCCATATCTTTACTCTCTTTAGTTTTAGATATGAAAGGGAACTTATAAATCATATATTCTAGCACTCTAATTTTATATTAGAATTAACTGAAAACCAGAGAAGTGAGATAACTTGCCATGAATACATGTCTAATAAATGACAGATCTAGGACTTGTACTGAGTTTGTAATTTTTCATGGGATATAATATATCAATGCCTTCATTAAACATTTTTCCTTACATATTTCATGTTGAAATTTGTTATATGAATATAGGGTGCAAGGGAGATATAGAGATATAGTGATGGTGATGATGTGTATCTATCTATGATCTCCTCACCTGCAGTTGGTTGGAGAAACACCTACTCCTATTACCCTTACTGCTGCTGCAAGTTATCCCCCTCCTCTAACAGCTGCCCAAGTAAGGACCCTCGAGAGGTTAGATAGATGGGTAACCTTTCAGGTCCAACCTAGGGTTGGAAAAATTAGTATTGGGCTATTGATCTGCCTTGGATAATGTTCAGAATCTGACTGCCTTTGACTTCCTTCCCAAAGGCTCTGATAGAAAGACCACTCAGGAAGGTACTTGTTGTTGAACACTCTTTATCTATAAATAGGGAAAGGATAACAAGGTCAAGGATTGGGGATTGGAAACCCTATTGATCTATTATCTATAGACTAAATAACAATCAGGACTGGAGGCTATTGATCAGGTGGAAGCTGGATATTTCACCTCTCCTCTACCTCCAGACAGACCTGGCCACAGCCAAGCCAGAGAATGGGGAGGCTATTGCTGCAGATGTATTGATGGTATTTATTCTCTCAGCTCTCTTATCATGAGTGTTGGTGATTCACTAGCTCTCACTGTCTATCAGGAAATAGATTCAGGTTTATGCCTACCCTCTTCTTCTTAAACCACCCGACAACCCTTCAACCACCCTTCAAACCACTGCCCAGATTGAACCACAGAGGTTGGCAGAGATCTGTGATCTCCAGTTCTCAGCCTGAGTCCAAAGACTTCCGGGACCAGAGACTTCTCAGTCCAGAGACTTCAGTCCAGAGATCTCCCTCAAAGTGGCTGTGAGGGGTATTTATAGAGTGAAGTCAACCCACGTTTGCCCCTGGCTCATGGCACCTGGGAACATTCTGAGTCTCTCACCTGCCATCCCTGTCAGTCAAGGTGGCATCCATCTCTTCCCAGATTATTGAATATAACAAATTTTATGTAGAAAATAGCAAGAGCCAGGTTCTCTCAATGTTTTTCCTTTTGGAAAAAATTAGATATCATTAAAAATTTAATTTTTTCAGGAAGGCATATGACTATCCAATACACTATATTCATTAGCTCTACCACATAGTCTCAACCACAGTTTTATACTAACTAGTAAACATCAAGTATCTAAGGGAACCTTGACCCTTTCAAAGTCATTACAATTGTTTCTTGTTTCTCTTTTTTATTTTGTTATTTTTACCTATTGATATAGCTTTTAATAATCATTTTCTGACTTTCTAGGATCCATATTCTCTCCTTTCCTCCCACTCCTCCCTACTCCTCACAGTGACAGTTAAAATGATATATGTCGTCCACGTGTTACCATGCAATACATATTTCCTAGTTCATCATTTTGTAAAAGAAAGACACATACCATTTACACTAGAGAAAAAACATTCATGGAGAAAATGAAGTAAAGAATCTGCATTCAGACTCTATGGCAGTGCAGAGCCTTTTTCATCAAGAGTCCCTTGGGATTGTCCTGGATTTTTGCATTGAGTCTCTGCTATCATATCTCAATACAATTATGTGTTCAAACTGATAAAGCATTATATGATAAATTACTACACCTGAAAAGGAAGGGGACCCTGAAGGCTCGAATCAGTAACGAAGTTTCCAAAGTCACTAACAAAATGTTCAGGGAGTCATTTAGGTATAGGGGGCATCTTCCTCATAGAAAAACTCACTGTAAAGGCTCTATCTCTGTAAGTAAGGCTAGTAGGGATCCTTTAGTATGTTCAGAGTGCTTCATAAGCTTTAAACTTCCTGATAAGTTCTTTACCAAGAAAATGATTATACCTGTAGCCTTATTGTAGTTACCTTATTCCCTTCAAAAATAACAAAAATGATTAGTTCTTGTTATGAAATAATTACTTGGCAACTGTTTTAATTTAAAATGCTATTCATTGATAACAAAGCATCAACAAAAAGAAGCTCAAATAGCTTTGATATTTATATTTTTGATACTGTCTTTTAACTTGAAATGACTATTTTCCCCCTTTAGATTGATCAAAACCAGAATTCCCCTGGGCTCAAACTTAGTATGCTAAGCTTTATCCTAGAGCAAATTTTTGCAGTTGAGAACATTAGGGGTTTATAATGGCTAAGCCAGCAGACCTTTAACTATAGTTATAATAAAGGGCATCTCAAGCAGAGAGATCATGCTTTCAGAAAAGCTCTACAGTAATATCTTCAAGCTAAAGAGGAACAAGAGCCCCTGATTGGCACTTTGTTACTTGAATGGTCCCCCACTGATGAGGCAGAAAGGACATTAAGGATGATTTTAGCACAATCTAAAATCTAGCTGATGTCAAACTTACAGTGGTGAAAGCCATAATGCCATTTCTAAAATATGCTCCAGAATCAAGAAAGCTTTGCTTTCCAAGACACCCAGGACTTATTCTTCTTCCTACTTATTACTTGTAAAAGGCACTCTTCATCATTATGTCTCCCGTCTTCTGCTGTGCAAGACAAACCAGGGAATCGTCTTCATTTATATGCAGCACAATCTTTCAGCTGCTGGTGCCATGATATAAATGTGTTTTATTAAAAATTAAAAATATTGGTTTTACTTTCCATCAGGATGAAAAGTGAAGGCTCATTCTCATTTTCAGCCCTGTTTTTTCTCATTCCCATCCTTCTTGCATTGTACTTCAGGACACTGCTATTAACAGATAGGCCACATTCCCAGAGACCTTAAATTATGTCAGTCTGCCCTGAACTTAGTCACAAGACAATAACAGAAGGCGAAGGACTTTTCAAAGGGTAGGTGCAAAGATGCCGTGCTCCAGTGGGAATGAACCTTTTTCTTGATCTTGTGTCAGAATGATGCCGAGAAAAATATATGAAGCGGCTTATCATCTTACAGCACATGGTTCTTAAAAGCAGAAAGGACTATTATACATTGGGGAAAGTTAAAGGCCTAGAGAGTGACTTCTCTGTAACCAACTCTCTTTAAATAATAAAAATAACAAGGCCTTTTCTGGATGACGTTCTCCTAGACAAACTGTCTGCTACATGGTGAGTCTGTTTTCTTTTGTAATGTTAATATTCTGACCCCTGTTGGTATTTTTGGAAAAATGAAAAGCAAGTGTTTCGTTAGTTGCCAAAAAAATTGGCTCCCCAGAGCAGAATACTTTGCAATTTGAAGGTTAAATTCCTTTCAAAGAGACTTGTTGGAGCTGCTGTTCTCACTCCCATTAACTAGTGGAACTGGCTGACCTTTATAAGTGCAAGTCAATATTCACACTGTCAGAAGAGTATCGGTGGGAGTAATCTTCCTTGGTCCCAGGGAGAAACAGTTTGCCACAGGCAGATCATGACCAATGAAGGGGAGTTGGTGAACACTCACATAAAACTGTTTTATGTGAATTCAAAGAGTGTCTTTGACACAGCTTGGGGTTTTCGTCAAATTTGGTAACAGCAGTGCTTATTTCTATCCTCCAAATCAGGGCAGCATCTATTTAAAATATTAACAAAAAAAAAAAAAAAAAAAAGATCGAACAAGTGAAATCTCTGTACTATTCCTACCCCATAGAATATCTAACTTCCTTCAAAGCACAGACAGATGCCACCTACTATATTTGACCTTTCCCGATTTCCCCCAGTAATTAGAACTCTCTCTTTCTTGAAATCATTTTATATTACTTTGTGTTATAGGTCTATATGTGTTATATTTTCCTTGATAAAACATCAGCTCCTTGAGGGCAGAGATTATTTTCTTACTGTGTTTGTATCCCTAGCATCTAGCTTGATACCTTCACTATAGTAAGTACTTAGTCACTTTTTGTGGATTTGAATCAAATTAAATTGAAATCTAGGTTCTCCGTGCTTCTAAAACCTACATAATGGCTTTCAACCAAAGTGTAGCATCATAGTAGATTTTGAAAATGTAAACATTATTATTTTTAATGAGCACTGATAGTTCTCTGACTATCTGTATCCAAATTACAGTTGTTGAGGACTAATTAATGTTGTTTGGTGAACCAAGCCACTAAAAGACATTTAGATGACTGTAAATCCATAGCAAATCTCTCAAGTCACCTCCCTGTACAAAACTGGCAGAATGAAAAAAAAAAATGATGGGAGTGCTACAGGGTTAGCTTGAATCTTTGTCACTTTCTCTTGGTTAGCCTACCTATACAGTGGTTCTAAAGACTAATGATGCTAAATATGTTTCCTCAGGCAAGGAATTATAACCCCCCCTTAGGCAAATATCTCTTCTCTTTATTGTGTATTCTTATATTGTGTTTGAGCTGCATTCCACCAGGATAGTTTTTTGACAGTGACCAATGGGAATGCTGGTATGCATAAAATAGAATCTGAAATAATTTGGTAGGAAAAAGAAAAAAATGGGCCAGTTAAACTCTATGGAAATATATTAGGGCACCAACTCCTGAGTTTCTCTTTCACGGAAAAGTATCAGTTAAACATTAAATGAATAACAGTTTTGCTTTCCATTTTAAAATTAAACTAATTTGACTTTTCAGACTAGAGAAACCCAACTTGACAGTAAAGTAATGAAGCTGCTAATATTTTGATTTGTTATCATATAATAATAGCATTTTTATAATAGAATGCTTTACAAATATAATCTTTTATTCTTGCAAAGCCCCAAGGAGAGAGGTGCTATTATTATTGACACTTCCCAGATGGGAAAATTGAGGTAGAGAAGTTTAAATAACTTGGCAAGGATCATAGAAATAATAAGTATCTGAAGATGCATTTGAACTCAGGATATTCTGTCTCTAGGTCCAGTTCTGTGATTACTGTGCCAAGTAACTCTCTTTTGTCTAAGAAATGAGGTTAATTTTGATCTTATAATGAGACCTGGATTAGGAATTGAAGGACTAGAAATCAAATAATAACTGTCATTTATTACCTAGTGTTATGAGTAAGATTAGATTAGCTGGTTATTAGGTATTGATTATGTATTGATTAGGAAGTACCTAGCAGGGAGGAGCTGGAGCTGGGAATTCCATGATGGAATGAGGGAGGAGGAAGTCTGTCTGTGCCCTGAGTGTGGACTCCATTAGTGGTGGGCAAAACTGTTGCCAGCCTGGGAGACCTCAGAGCAAAGGACACCCTGCTTCCTGATTTCCCCTGGGATCCTGTGTGGTGTGGCATCTAAGAAAAGGACAAATCTACAGAGCCAAGAGAGGAGGAGAAGTTTGAAAATTGGAGGACAGTGCTTCAAGCAGAACCCTCTCTACTTGGTTCCTGAGACAGCTTTAACTCCTGGCATCCAGAGATCATCAGTGGATTGCAGTGAGAATCCCAAAGCCACTAAGTCCTAGATGTACTCAAGCCTGGCAGGTTCCAGGTTTGAGGCAGAAACCCAGAGACTCCATTTATAGCTCCTTGGGCCCTGTTAGTTTAGATCACTAAGTTAGAGTAGAATAAGTCCTCCCATTGCCCTGTGGTTTTATCCTTTAGATTTTAAGTATAGAAATCCTTTCCCACCTTTTAGTCTAACATAATTAAAGCTGTTAAGTCCCTTTTACCTTGTTAGCCTGTTATTATACTCTGGTCTAGTGGAAGCTGGGTGACAGTTAAGATCAACTGCCATTCCTGTGGAAATCCAGTAAACTCTGGTCTCTTCACCCGTCCAGTCTCTCATAAATCCTAGAGTGTGTTCCCACAAACCACTTAGTTTATTATAATATCCCTGGTGACCCCATTACCTTACATATATTTTCTTACACTAGGCAATTCCCCTTCCCCTCTCTAAAATGGGATTTCTTCATATGTAAGATCTAGGTCTCAATCTATAAAAAGCAGGACTATGAAAAGCACAACATCATGAGTAGATGGCATAAAATCAGTAAGACTTGAATTTTAATCCCACCCTGCTAGTTATGTTCTGTGGACTAGTTAATTATCCTTTATTTGCCTCAAGTGATACTACAGGATAAATAACCAATTCATAGTTTATGATTTGCATTGGTGAACAAAGTTCCAGTTCTGAAGACTTTATAGACCTAATTTTTATGTTTCCATTAGGATGACATATAGTTTATGAGCTGCTAATTGGTATAGTGGATAAAATGCCAGACCTCAAATCAATTCTGACCTCAGACACTTACTAGTTGTGTGTTCCTAGGTAAGTCACTCAACCCTGTTTGCTTCAGTTTCCTCATCTGTAAAAGCTGGAGAAGGAAATGGCAAACCACTGCAGTATGTTTTCCAAAAAAAATAAAATGGGATCATGAAGAATCAGAAATGACTGAACAACAACTAAAATATACTTTACATGAAATGACTACAAAAATACCATTTTTTCCCTTCCTTTCCATTGATAATTCACCCTGTCCACCCCTCCCTGTGAGTAACTCTAGGTCTTCTGCCCATTTGGTGATAAGATTATAGAACTTTTTCATTCTAAATGATTTCCTTCTGGGTAGAACCCTTCTTATTGGCAATACAGCTCTGTCTGGTTTGGCCTTAAGAAAAGACAGCATTACTGGTTCTTCTTCCTCATTTTGAAGGAATCTTTGTTTCTGAGGATTTAGTTTAGTTAAACAGCATTATGATTTAAATGACATAGTAGTCTAATGAGTGATTACTTAGAACATAAAATATAATAATATAAGAACATAAAATATAATAAGAATAGCTTAGAACATATAATAGATTTGTTAATTCTTCATCCTATAGTCCTGTACTATTAGGCATCCTAGTACCAGACATCCCTTTATGACCCACACTTCTCTTCATTATTCCTAATATTTGCTGAGAAATGAGAATAAGCTATCCATCTATTCCAAACTGTCTATTTTTCTTCTGATATGATGTAGTAATAGAAATGCATATTAAAAATTACTAAATGGATATACTATAATTCAAAAGAGTATTGATAAAGCTTAGCAACCAGGCTAAAATAACATTGATGAATTCATGTGGAAGTTGCCTTTTTTTGATGTTTATGTTTCCCAGAATCACAGTATTATTAGCACTAGAAGTGACCTTAGAGATCTTATAGTTCTATTTCTCCCTATGCATATCCCTGAATTTCACTGCTCATCATCTTATTGATAAAGAATTTGAAGCCTAGAGGGAATCATAGTATCTGAATGTTAAAAAAATCTATAGAGATCATCTGGTCCAGTTTCACACATCATGCATAAATATTCTTTATAGTGTGTCTTGTTAGATACTACATTATTCTTCCTATTCAAACACTATCTCTGCTATGGATTTTAGTACTTCCCAAGACAAGTTATTCTTTTTTTTTCATTTTTAGCAACCTTGATTATACCAGCTTCCTTCTTTTTTTCAACTATAAAAAAGTTATTTATAGAATTTATCTACAAATGCCACAGCCCTTTTTCTCCTTCCCAAATCACAGAAAGCATCGTCTGGGACTCTGATATATTCTTGCAAATTATGTGTTTTGTGTTTCCACCTTTCAGTTCATTTTCTGCAGGTAAAATTCACAATTTATTCTTTAAGTATTAAATCTGTAGCTGTATATGTTTTTTGGTTCTGCTCATTTCACTGTTCGTTAACCTGTGTAGTTCTTTCCAAGTTTTCTTTTAATTAGACTGCTCATCATTTCTTATGGCACAGAAGTATTTTATCACAAGCATATATGACAGTTTGTTTACCATTCCTCAACTGATAAGCATCCCCTCAATTTCCAGTCCTTTACCACTACAAAGAGAACTGCTGTAAATACTTTAGAAGATATAGATTATTTTCTTCTTCCTTAGATGTCATTGGGAAAAACACCCAGCAATAGTATTGCTAGGTGTAAGGATATACACAATCTTATAATCTCAAAGTGTAATTCCAAATTGCTCTCCCAAATAGTTGGATCAGTTCACAACTCCACCAACAATGTATTAGTTTCCCCATTTTTCCACATCGCCACCCACATTTGTCATTCTGCCATTTTGTCATTTTAGCCTATAGTGTTTGACGTGATATCTGAGAATTGTTTTGGTTTGCATTTCTCTAATCAGTAGTGATTTAGAGTATTTTTATCATATGTCTATACACAGTATTGATTTCTTTATCTGAAAACTCTTCATATCTTTTGCCCATATATCAATTGGAAGATAAGTTGCTTCTTTTCTTTTTAAGTTGCTTCTTATATAAAGCCAGTATATATTTCCCTGTAATGATTTGCTCAAGGTGCCATAGCTGATCAATTATTGAAATGGGACCAATTGTCTACCAACTTTTGGTTCAATGTTCTTTCCATTGTACTACTCAGAATAACAGCACATGTTTGAACAATTTTTCTGAATATTATTCTGTACATAACTACATTTCCAATTTCAATACATTGAATATGTTAATGAAGCTGGAAAAATTTTAAAACATCAGCATTTCAGTATTTTCATTATTTCAGCATTTCAGTATTTTGTTGCAGAAACTGTATGTCCACTTGTCCATGAAGTCTGGAAAGTTTTTATCCTGATATCTTAATAGAATATATAATATTTGGCCTGAGTCTACTAAAATGGGTATGACCCATTTCATAACAACTCTCACTCTCCTCCATTGGCATCAATAACCACTACTGGCAAAATGCTCAGTCATCTGAGTAATTATTTTCTGTTTAATACAATAAGTAATAACCTTGTCAATGAATTTACACAGCATCAAATAGCTTGGAGGATGAACAAGAATTTGAGTACTCTAAGGAGAAAATATCAGCACTTCTTCCTACTGAGAAGAGGAACTACATTGGATATTGTCCACATCAGGTTCTCATGATTCAATTAAATTCTTTAAAGGTTTATCAAGTGTCTATTTTATGCCAGACTCTCTTCTAGGCACTGGGGATACAAAGAACAAATAAAAACTGTCCCTGTATTCAGGGATTCTGCATTTGGGGAAGAGTGTGTTTATTACATAGCCCCAAATAATGTTCCTATTTTTTATAAATCAAGCCAAAGGAAGACTGATGTCACAGAAAAATCATTTCTTGAAAACCTACAATACAACAAATACTCTGCTAGGTACCTCTTGGGCAGAGGAAGGGAAGACTACATGGTAATATTTAATGATTCATTCATTCAATAGTTTAGTCTGGTCATATAATATATTATCTCAATTTCTAAGTACTACATTTATCTTAAACTTTTAGGTATATGTAATTGAATATATTCTCAAATTCAGCAATGAAGGGGATATATAACAATGACATTTTGTGGTCAGAAATTTTACTGCGAATGTGTGAAATAATATAAAAGGCACAAAGACAAATTCCAGATATGAATTCCCTCACAAAACAAAAAAGAAATGGAATGAAAGAGCACCATGGTCCTCTCAATACATGAGTAAACACTCCACTGTCTCTTGCTATGTTCTCTCTACCTGAGTTCATGTTCTGTTGTTTTAGTCATGTCCAACTCTTTGTGACTTCAGAGATCCATCCATGGGTTTTTCTTGGCAAAAGTACTGGGGAGGATAATCATTTCCTTTGCCAGTGGAAAACAGAGGTTATGTGACTTGCCCAAGGTCCTATAGCTCAAAAGTTTATGAGATTGGATTTGAACTCAGGTCTTCCTGACTTCAAGCCCATTTGTGCTCTATCCACTGCACCACCTAGCTGTCCCCCTCTTTTCCTTAGTGACATAAGAACTATGAGTGACAACAACTTCTTCACTACTTGTCCAACTTCATATTATTATTTCATGTAAACCTTACAAGAACATCTCTGTCAGAACTGGACCCAACTCCCAATTTGTTTATAAGAGACCTGTCCCTGAGATGGCACCATAAATCCCCTTCTCAGCCCCTGGCTCCACCAGTGCTATGGTAAAAGGTACAGAAATTCACTCCATAGCCTCCCTTTCCAGGCCTACTTTGTCTAAATATGCTTTGTTTTCAGAGAATTGTTTAAATCAAGATGAGTACTGTGACAAAGCAGGAAACATCTCCCCAAAGATAGCCCTCTAAATGGCATTCTGACTGGAATCTCACCTAGATGGGCCCAATATTCTATTCCTGAATGCTCCAAGGGTTATCATTTTGTTATCAACTGATCAATCAACCAATAAATGTTCTGGTGGGCCTCCTATGTGCCAGGCATTATGCTAGGAACCCAGAATATGAATGAAAAATTGAGGAAGCCCTTGTCCTCAAGAAGCCTACTTTTTTTTTAAACCCTTGTACTTCGGTGTATTGTCTCATAGGTGGAAGATTGGTAAGGGTGGGCAATGGGGGTCAAGTGACTTGCCCAGGGTCACACAACTGGGAAGTGGCTGAGGCCAGGTTTGAACCTAGGACCTCCTGTCTCTAGGCCTGACTCTCACTCCACTGAGCTACCCAGCTGCCCTCCAAGCCTACTTTTTAATAGGGAGTATGATATGTATAAGAGAGAAGTGACCAGGAAAGAGCATATTGGTTTGGGGAATAACACAGAATTTTGAATAGACCCTCAGGGCATAAAACTATTGAACCCTTTCTAGTAGCAATAATAGTATCTATCCAATTGCTCTCTGAATAAGAGAATAGTTGGAGAGGCACAAATGGTACATGTAGAGTGGCAAAGTAGATGACTGGGTGGTGTGGCAATATAATCTTCAATGTCCTTGTAGATGGTCAAAGAAATATCTAGCTTCATCTGAGGCATGGTAGAAGTAATAGGTAGAGTAGAATTTTCATTCAGCTGTGTTCTGTAGCAATCAGGATACTTTAGCTCCAAGAATGAGCCCCAGAGATGAGTTGAATCATTCTTCCAGGAGTTCTGGGATGGTGATTTGTCTATGGTATTTTGTTCTGGATGTAATAAAAGAAGAAGCTGAATGGCAGATAAAAAAGGTACCGATTCTGGGTAGGGCATGCTATTCTAGTAAATTTTCCCCCAATCACAAACCAAAGGTAAAATGAGCAGTAGACATACCAGCAGGAAAGCTGTCAGGTGGGTTAATCACTGGAAGCAGGAGAAGAAGATGCAGGGAGTTTTCAGTTCACCATCATATTCTAAGGAAAGAATTATATTGCTATGGGTAGCATTTTTCTTACAAACTTGGCATATCTTTTTTTTGCTTCTTTTTATCATTGCCCACAGTTTATCTTAGAGATTTCTCAAAATCATGCATTTAATCATTGGAAGATTGCTGATTTCCATGTTCTCAGTCCAGTAGTTACTTAGCCTCTCCATAAGAGATGATTGCATTTTCAATTCAATTCAACAAACATTAAAGACAGTGATGAAAGCCACAACATGGGAAATAAAAATGACTTCATGTCTGGAGCAATACTTTCAGTAGTCATGCAAAAATTTTCATCTTAAAAAAGGTGAACTTGATCAGATTGGTGAACTGCTGTTTCTGGATGGCAAGAGCCAAGTCAGATGCAGGAGAGGGGTGTAACTCTGACTTCTGCCCTGACTCGCTTCTCTAACTTCAGAGTTTACTTATATAAAGTCTTGACTTTTTTCATGAGATTAATAAACAGTGAAATTGCCATCCATCAGCTCTTTTTGGAGAGTTTGGTAAGAATTCATGAGGCTACACTGAGGCATATTGTTATGAAGGAGGTTATAAAAGTGTGAATAATCATTATTTATATCTAATGCTATGTGTATGATTTCCAGTTTCTGTGCATTTATGATTGGAACTATACCAGGAGAGGTTATAAAGATTACCTGCCTGTTTTTACAAACCTCTCAAAGTCATGCTGTTTTGTTGGTGGGGTATAGATGGAAAGGAGAACATGATTCTTGTTTATTCTTTCTTTGTTTTTAGCATTTTTTTCAAGGAATTTGAAAATAAAATCTCAGTTTTCTGTGCACACTGCAAAGAAATAGGAATAAATTCCTCTACCACCGTATTTATAGTCCATTTCAAATATCCTGAGCCATTTTTTTCTAAATACTTTCCCATGATGATTTCCTTCATTCTCACATTTTTAATTATAACCTCTAATTGGATGATTCCCAAATCTACATCATTAATCCTGAATCTTCTCTTTAAGGTAATACATGAATTTTATAACATTTTAGGAATATCAGATTAAAGAATTAGAGCTAGAAGTTATCTTAGGAATTTTCAAGAATAACTCACTATAGGTGAGAATATTAAAGCATATAAAGTGAGTTGTCCAAGGTTACATATGCATCTTATTATATAGTACTGAGATTTCAAATTTAAATAGACAACATCTGTGCATGCTGTATATTGCCTTAGAATTCTACTAGCATTATTTATGTTTTATTCTTTTTTTAAATTTATTTAGTTAAATATTTTCTAACTACACTGCAATCTAGTGGCAATTGAGCATTTTACAGCTACAAATTTATACCTCTCATATAATAGATCTGAGGCAATATGGGAAGAGACAACATGATCCAGTAGATAATGATCTTAGGACCATGGAGACATAGTTTCTGTTAAGGGAGAAACCAGGGAAAGGTGCCTAAACAGTAAATATGAGTCCAGGTGGGTGTGTGGGAGACAGGAATGACAGGAAGGGGCCAAATAAGTAGGGAGACTGGGTTATAATGGCTGTTTGGATGTCTGTAGCAGAAATGGCTGTTGGCCTCCTACTCCCACCTAGCATCAACAAGACAGAGCCTATGGAAGCTGATAATTAAAGGCAAGAGTTTAATAACACATTTTAATCAGGGACAAACTAAGGTAAAGGATGGGAATAGGGTTTTTCTACACTAACAGACTAAGGGCAAACCACAGGGTCAAGGGAAAGGGGCTTAACTACACTCTTCTAAGATCTAAGCAAGACAGAGCCCAAAGAAAGCAGTACTGGAGTCACAAAGGGAAAGTTCCTCTCAACCTGGTTCCAACCAGGTTGGTCAGCTTAGCTAAGGACCTGAGGATGGCTTTACTTGGGATCTCATAGCTAATCCAGGGATTGTTTCAGGATGCCAGGAGTCAACTCCACCAGAACAGATGGTCCAAGGTATCCTGGTAGGGAGAGAAAGTTTGCAATGCTGTCCACCAGATCACAAACCACTCCCTACTTGCTACTGCTCTGCAGGTCTGATGTCCTCTGCTGTAAGCCTTCACCACTTTCCAGGATCCCAGGGAATCTGGATACAACTCCCCTAGCTCTGAGATCTCCCAGGGTCAGCCACAGTTTTTATTCCAACCCCCACGGAGTCTCTCTCAGGCACAAGCCACTTCCTGCTTCCCCATTCCACATGGAATTCTCCGGCCCTTCCTGCTAGGTCCACATTAACTATATATAAACTAATACCTAAATAATCCTTACAACAGTTCCCCCCTTTGCACAAAGCCCAAATAGTGTTCCACACAATATTTTGGTATTCGTGCACTACAAACTAAACTAAAATTCTAACCCAAAATAACAAACAACCTACACTAACTCCATTCTATCTAACACTATCCTACTCTACCCTACACTAAGGATTTCAACAAGGAAAGGTAAAGGGATAAAGACATTGAACAGTTACATAGTTCAAAGCATAAAGCAACAAGTAACAATGCAAAATTTCCAACAAAAGCAACAAAATCAACAGCAAATATGAAATATCAACACAAAAGTAAAAATAAACATCAATCATAACTCCTATTCTAATACAGAAATATTCTACTAACTAATAAATGCAAACAATTTTGAAAAATACGTTTTAACACAACATTGGATGTCTTTACATCAAAATTACAACAAAACATTAAACTCCCTTATGCAAATTACATTTGAATGTTTGCAACTCAATTATATCAAAATATTCACAGAATTTACAGTTATACACATATATACATGTGATACATACGTACAATATATACATAACATATACATGTATGATATGCATACATACACATATGTACACATAATATATACATATCAAATATACATATGTACACCCTTTACATATACACAATATTTACACTATAATACAATTTACAATATACACATACTATTTACACAACTATTTACATTATTTTGTGATATGTGATCTGTAGTATGTTATATGTTCTTCATATAATGCAATTTTGTTTGTTGTATCTGCCCTGTAATGTACCTTCTCTTATCCTATAATCTAAACTAATACTATATCTACTTCACTAAAGTATTCTAAACTACCCCTATGATATTAGTATATTAGTCTGGCCACATCTACCTAAATAACTAGCTAATCTTCGTTAGTAATTATCTTTTGTTAGTAGTTACTTATCCTATAGCTAAGTCTAATTTTGTTAGTATTTATACATCGTTTCATTCCATAAGGAACACAATGTATCCTAACATGTTTGTGTCATATGTATCTGATTTGTTATGTTGTTCCTTTGCTATATTGTGTTGCAACATGTTACTGATGGATGTATGATACCTACGAAAACTCCAGATCTCCTCCAGATCTCCTTTCTTCTTATGATGTTCCATTCCTCAAGGAAATCTCCTCTTCTCTCCATTTATCCTTTCCTCCTGTTCTCCATCAAGTTCTTGATAGTTCTATGTGTAATGTTGGATGCATATGAGTATGTAGTGATACTATTTACATTGCCCAAAATACTTTCAAACCATTTAAACCAAATTTTCCATGATTAATCCTCTTCTTTAAGAAAATACTTGAAAACAAAGTTTTTATCAGTTCAATTCATAAGTTCATCAGTCTTAATACAAAGTCCATCAATCCTGAATCCTGAATCCTCTTCATCCATGTCCACTTCCATCCGAACGTCCTCTTCTGCTGGAATGATCCTCTCCTTACTGAACTTTCTGACTGCAGACTCTAATCCTCACAACAGTTCCAATTTTTACTTGCTCTGTGGTCATGAGCAAGTCACTTAACTTCTCTGAATTTCAGTTTCTTCTTGGGTAAAGGGAATGGTTTAAACTATATCACCTTTAAGGTCCTTAGCTCTAGCTCAGTGATTCCCAAAGTGGGTGCCACCTCATGGGTGTTGCAGTGATCCTGGGGGTGGGGGGGCAGTGATGGCCACAGGTGCATTTGGGGGTGGTGAATAACTATAAGGGGGCAGTGATAGTATGTGACAGGGGGCACTAAGTAATATATTTTCTGGAAAGGGGATGTTAGGCCAAAAAAGTTTGGGAACCACTGCTCTAGATCTCTGATTCAATGATAAGTAGCAATGCTAGGACACCAGTCATTGACATGATTCAAGTTCCAACCCTTTCCCAGTTATACCACTTGATTTCAAATAATCAACATATCTCTTCCTATCAGGTACATATAGTTCGACAAATATAAATCTGATCTCATTATCTCTCCTCCTGAAAATGTTTCCTCTTTGTTACATTCATCAATGATGTTCATCAAAATGTTCTCAATAGCTGTATTGATGATTTTAGTATATCCCTAGTTATGTTTATTTAAAAACTTAGTCTGTGAAGCTCTTTTTTCTTTCATATCTCACACATTTAATCATGTAACAAGTGCTGTTAAGTTTATCCCGACATATTGCTTTCATTCACCCCTTCAATACTTTTTCTATAGCTTGTTTCAGGTTGCTCCATCATGACATACTCCTTGGATTTAGTTCAGTTAAATTACACAAATATTTACTAAGTACTTACTATAAATGAAGCACTGTGCCTAGTGCTACAGATATTCTACACTTTATCCAATTTCCCAAAGAACAAAATAACTAACAAATTCTAAAGAAGAAAAAAAAATCCTAAAAAGTTTCTAAAACAGTCTTTTAGCACACAACCAGAATAACATTTCTAATGTTCAGTTATTTTCCTAAGTTTATTATATTCTTCCATGTGCTAATGTATTCATTTTTATTGAAGTCTAAATTCCATTATAATTTATTGGATCCCTTTCCACCCTAGAAGAGTGTATTTTGCATAATCAGCAAATTAATGTTACTGAATGAATGAACGAATCAATCATTCAATGACTTATCCTCACTAAAGGGTAAAATAAAGGTTTGATCCAATCAATTGAGCTTGAATGAGTCAGAAGATCTATGCACTACCACTGGTTTTACTCTTTCTTCTGCATCTTAATTTCTTTCTTCATCCATAAAATAAAAATATCAATATCATAGAATCCTAGATTTACAGCTAGAAGGGATCGTAAACATCATAGAGGCTAACTTTTTCATTTTACAAATGAGGAAACCGAGGCCCCAAACGCTAAAAAGGGTTGACCAGAGTAAAACGGCTAATAAACACCTCAGGTGGGATCTGACCCAGTTCTTCCTAATTTCAAAATCACCATTTTCTCTACTACATTACACTAGCTCTCATAAAATAAGAAACTTTAACAAATTTCATTTTCTGTTCTTGTTTAAGAATCATTTTAACTGCCTCTGTGTCTTTCTCATTTTTCCACATATACAGTCAGAATAACCATATTATCTCCTCTGTTCCTCACCAGCAAATAAGGAGAGCTGAAATAATGTACATAAAAGTATGCTGGACTATTTGGTAAAAAGAATATATATATATGTATATATATATGTATAGAAGAAAATATTGAATAAAATATTATTATTAATAATGTAATATTCCCTATTATTCAATAAAGCTCCTATCCAGTGAATCATAATGCCATGTAGTTGACCCTATGCTCTCAGAGGCTATGCCAGCAGGAAATTACTCTCTGGTAATCACTGCCAAGATATAGGGTTCTCAAATATATAGGCCTAGTAATAAGATAATTTTTGTTTTCTGAGGACCAGGTTTGCTAAGTTTAGAAGGTCTTATTACCAGAAGTTGGACAAATGGGTAGTGACTTTTTTCTTTTTTTTACCATTATCTGTAGTGCTTATGAACTTAAAAGATATATATATATATGCATATGTATATATATATATATATTAGTAATTGTAATATTTCAATATAATTCATTTCCTTGACAATTTTATGTGCTTTATTTTATGTATTTAAAAACATTCTGAGAAGGGATCCATAGACTTGACTACACTGCCAAAGAAATGCATGGAATCAAAAAATGTGAAGAATTACTATATTAAGAAATGAAGTGAAGTGGGAAGTAGCTGGGTGGCTCAGTGGCTCCAGCCCCAGAGACGGGAGGTCCTGGATTCAAATCTGACCTCAGACACTTCCTACCTGTGTGACCCTGGGCAAGTCACTTAACCTCCATTACCTAGCCCTTACCACTCTTCTGCCTATTCTAAGGTGGAAGGTGTTACAAATAAAAGTGATATAGAAGAGTATATAGTAAAATATTAAGGATTTATTGTAATCCATATTGATAATTAAGAAAACCATGTGCTTGCTAAGATCTAATTCAAATGCCCGCCATGCTTACCCTCTGACTGCTTCCTAGGAAAGAGAGAGTCCCAATTAAGTTCTGAGTCTTTATACATTTGTCTATGTAATCACACTTCTTGCCCACTTGTATTACACAAGAGGAATCATGGGAAATGTAGTTTTCAAGTCCTCTAAATGTCCACAGGAAGTTTATACGAGAGACCTCAATATTAAGTTCAAGGAACCCCAAATTTCCAACATCAGAAAGGTAAGGGTTAAAAAATGAAGTGACTATGATCTGTTTAGGTGGAGGGTATATCTATACCTTATTAAATCAGAAATCCATTTATTAAAGCAGAAAAGTAATATTCCCAGCAATCATATTTTCCTCAATTATTCTAATTTCCCACAGCAAAGATAATTGGAAATACATAATTTTTATCTTCACTTTAGTGAATTTCTCTTCTCTGTTTAGTTTCACAGAAGTACCAAGAAGAAAGAAAGGGGAGGAAACAGAAATAAGCAAAGATCTTTCATAATTTTTATTCTTTATTTGCCAGTTGCCCCTTGAATATTCAGGTATCAACTATTCAAGAGAGTATTTTTCCATATTTCCTTTAGGAGGCTTTGTTTCCAGGTGTCTCTTTCCAGTGGGTAGATCCTTTCTCTGTATGCCTATATCACTGTTGTCTGTCTATGACAGAAAGACAGAGAGATCGATTAAGTAGATTTAAACTTTACTGGTCACATTATCCACTTGCAAAGACATCCCTTTTTTTCTAAGGTAGGGAGCTTATCTGAAAATTAAAGCAAATCTCCAGGTGGCTGCTAAGAACCATGGAGACTATGCTTAGAAAAATGCCTAGCCATACAGAGGTTTGCATTGCTTTGGCAAGGACCCTTTCCCATCTTTCTACACAAGCCATTTTTGCCTGCACATGTGTGATTTCCATTAGGAAGTATGGGAGGTACACACGGGTTTCCCCTGTTTCTACAATTGTAAAAGGCAGATCCAATAACGTTTCCCTATAGCCTCAGTATGGTGGTGAAAACTACAAGTAGTAAAATATTGATTCTTTTCTTCTTTTTCTCTCCCCCTCCTCCCACCCAGGACTTGTCTAGGTTTCATCAGTGTGAATACCAGATGGAGAGTGACTGGTTTTAGCTCATGGATGGAAGCCCGCCAAGTAGAGAGAGGCTGCAGTTTGAACTAATCTTCAAGTGGAGGAGGGGGGAGACCTCAGCAGCCCCCTGGAGGATTTGAAAAACATATTTACACCTCCTGCTATGCCAACAGCGACAGCAACACAAATCATTGATGTGTACAGACAGCAAGATGGAAACATTTCACTGGGTGGAAGTTAGAAATAGTCTCCACCCAAAGCACCTCCTAAGAAGGTACTTTAATAAGACCCTTTCTCTTCTTCTCCTGATCATTTTGTGAATCTGGGGGAAATCCACCATCTTTCTATCCTCTGGCCTTTCCTCCTTTCTTTAATTTAGCAATGGGTAATGATTTGGGGAGGCCTTTCTCCTAACCTCCCCTTAATCTCCACCTCAATCTTCCCTGATACATGAAAAATTATTGTTTCCAATTTTTCAGGACAGAGTCGCAGGGACATATCAAAGTTGGCAAGGCAATGAAGGCCTGAACTTGGTGTCAGAAAAAATGTCTGGCTCTCGTTTAGGAAGAACTCAGTCCTTGGAGACGTTCCTCTGGAATAGCCATAATAACCCATTCTTCTCTCTTGCTTCTGCCAGTGTTTCTTCATCTCCAGGCCATGGGTTTGGATCTGTCCAGGAGAGACTCATTTCCTCAAAGTAAACCTTGTTCTTTGGCTTTGACTTCCCCTGCTGGAAGAGCTAAAACTAGGGCAGAGGGACTGGAGTTTGGCTCTCTGGTGACAAAATTTAGAAATGCTTCTTTCTTCAGCTGAATATTCTCCGCTCTTCTTTTTCTTATACTGATCTGCTTGAGATACCAGAATTCTTCATTATGAGTATGGCTTCCAGTACTTGATATTGCTTACTTATCAGTAAGATGTCACCATCTGCCTCATTGCTGTTAAAATAGCAGGCTTTCAAATATGGAGGTCCAAATAGGCAATGTTTGGATAGATTTTTTTTAGTTCATTTATCTATTTATTCAATTTAGAATTTTTTCCATGGTTATATGAATAATTTTATTTCCCTCCCCTCCTTCCAACACCCCCCTATAGCCAACGAGTAGACAAATATTAAGAACAAAACATCAACCCTCTGTGGGTGTTATATCTAAGCTTAATTTATTTTTTATTTGAAAATTTTTAATTAATTTAGAATATTTTCCATGGTCACATGATTTATGTTTTTTCCCTCCCCTCCTCACTCTCTCCCTGAGCCAATGACTAATTCTACTGGGTTTTACATGTGTCATTGATCAAGACCTGTTTCCATATTATTGATATTTGCACTAGGATGATCGCTTACTACATCCCCAATCATATGCTCATTGACTCATGTGATCAAGCAGTTGTTTTTCTTCTGTGTTTCTACTCCCTTAAGCTTACTTTAGATGTGCTAGAGATACATCTTATATACTATTCCCCAGAGAATAATACATTTTTAGAGTTTCAGGGGAATTTATAGATCATTTGGCCTATTCAGAAGTTCTCATTTTAAAATTAAGGAAACAAGAGGCAGCTAGATGGCTCAGGGGTTGGAGAGCCAGGCCTAGAGATGGGAGGTCCCAGGTTCAAATCTGACCTCAGACATTTCCTAGCTGTGTGGCCCTGGGCAAGTACCTAATCCCACCATTGCTTAGCCTTTACCACTCTTCTGACTTGGAACCAATAGATAGTATTGATTATTAAATGGAAAGTGAGGGTTTCCAAAAAAATAAATTATTAAATTAAGGAAACAGAAACATGCCCTGTTCCACAAACCTAGAAAGTAGTTGAGCTAGGGATAATTTTTTCTGTTTTCTGTTTTCAGTTTTTCTGTTTCCCAGGCCAGTATTCTTTTGACTTAACCATGATGCCCCGGAGTATCATTTTTTTACCCAGATATTTCATTCAAATGTATCAAAATGTCTTAACTCTCAGTCTTGTAATTTTTTGCTGTTGTTGTCTAGTCAGTCAGTCACATCTGACTCTTTGAGATCCTGTGAACCATAGCTTGTCCATGCATCCTTGATACTGTATTGGATTGATTCTCCACTAGATGAAAGGAAATAGAGTTTAAGTGACTTGTCCAAGTTAATGTAGCTAGTAAATGTCTGAGGTAAGATACAAATTCAAATTTTCCTGACTCTGGGTTCAGGAATGTTATCACATACCTTCCCTCAAATTGATGTGTTTCCAAATACATACTATCAATGCCCTAAATATTCCAGATAACAGTAGTTATCCCTGGTGTATGATGATCTAGAGTTATTTCTATAGACTTTGGACATTGAGGAAGGCCCATGCTGTTATGGTGACTGGCAAATATGCAGTTATTCAGCAAGGTACCTAAATGAAAAAAGGTAGGTCTGTCAGTTTATGTAAAAAAAAAAACAAAAACTGAGGGTTTTTATACATGCATTTATACATTCAGGTTAAGTTACACAAAGTTTCACAACTAATCAACCTATAATGCCACCATTTTCCCCAGATAACATGGTGCAAATTGGAAAGAGCCTTGGACTTCAAGACAAGAGATCTGAGTTCTGGTCCCAGTTCTGCCATTTACTGGTTCTCTGACTTATTATTACCACTTTCCCTTTTCTAGAACTCTTTTTTTCATCCAGAAAATTAAAGGATTTGACTAAGCATTCCATTTAGATAAAAAGGCTATGATTTCTTTGTAAAAGACAATGGATGTGACTCTTCTTTCTCTCTTCCACACATACCCTCCAGATTTCATGCTGCTCCCTTATGACCTTTTTCCCTTCTAACTGTTGTCCATGGTTATACTAACATGGAAAATGATACCACAAGCAGCCTAAATAGTTCTCTTCAAAGTGAAAAACTAAAGGAAGAAGGGATGTTCCCTTTGGGCAAGAAAAGACTTGGGCCTGGGAAAAAATGGCCATGTTCAAGCATTTAAAGGGCTCTCATTTCAAAAAGGGATAGGAATTGTTCTATTTGGTCGAAGAGGATTGAGCTAGAAGCAATGAGAAGTTTCAAAGAGGTTTCTCATGATGAAATAGCTAGGGGAACAAAACTTTTCAATGATTCGTGTTATTCAAAAGTGGAATGGCCAGACTCTGTAGTTTTCCCTCTTTTATTTGTCTATGTCTACATATTTTGGCAATATTACAGGTCTTTTAATTATTAATTGTAAGATCTTGAATAGCCCATCTCAACTTCGAGTATCAGTTAATTCACTATAAAAAATAAGGAGGAAAAACCCCACCTTTTAAAGTTCCTTCATGTCAATCACTAAATAACAAATATTTATTAGTATTTACTGTGTGCCAGACACTGGTAAGTACTGGAGATAGGAAGCAAAAAACAGTCCCTGCCCTGAAGAAGCTCATATTTAAATGACGGACACTAAATGCAAATAACTATGTACAAAGAAGATATGGATTAGTATTAATTTTGGAGGGGAGATGTTAGAATTAAGGGAAAGAGGGGATGGCTTCTTATACTACTTAAAATTTTAGCTGAGATTTGAAAGAACCCAGAGAAATAGGAGGCAAAAATAAGAAAGGGGATTATTGTAGATATTAGAAACAGTCAGAGCAAATGCATGGAGTATATTTAACAAGGTAGAACACCAATATCAGTGTCTGGATCATAGTCTTAAGCTTTTATTACCCTAGGTATTATACTTTCAATATATGGGATAGGATGGATTGAAGATAATTTAATAAATCATTTAATAAATATTTTTGAAATATTCTTGAATTCGAAGCTCTGTACTAAGAATTTGGTGTTAAGAGAAAAAAAGACATAATTCTCTCCTTTAAGAGTTTACAGTCTATGTCTGCCTTTTGATCTAGTCATATCTCTGGTGGGCTTATACCACAAAGAGACCATAAGTAAAAAGACTTGTACAAAATTATTTATAGCCATGCTCTTTGTGGTGGCAAAAAATTAGAAAATGAGGGGATGACTTTTGATTGGGAAATGGCTAAATAAATTGTGGTATCTGTTGGTGATGGAATACTATTGTGCTGAAAGGAATAATGAACTGGAGGAATTCCATGTGAACTGGAACGACCTCCAGGAATTGATGCAGAGTGAAAGGAGCAGAACCAGGAGAACACTGTACACAGAGACTGATACACTGTGGCACAATCAAATGTAATGACCTTCTCTACTAGCAACAATGCAATGATCCAGGACAATTCTGAGGGATTTTTGAGAAAGAACACTATCCACATCTAGAGAAAGAACTGTAGAAGTAAAAACACAGGAGAAAAACAACTGCTTGATCACATGGGTCAATGGGGATACGATTAGGGATGTGGACTCTAAGCAATCACATTAATGCAAATATTAATAATATGGAAATAGGTCTTGATCAATAACATATGTAAAACCCAGTGGAACTGCTCGTTAACTACAGGAGAGGGATGGGAAGAGGAGAGGGAAAGAACATAAATCATGTGACCATGGAACAATATCCTAAATTAATTAAATACATTTTTCAAATAAAAAAATAAAGCCTAAAATAATGAGTTTACAGTCTAATGGAGGTCATAAGAAAAATATATAATCAATATTAATGGTACAGAAAAATCAAACAATACATAAACATATGTAAAATAAATATGTATGCATAATATTATACATAATGTAGGAATATATAATGTATATATAATTTTATGTTAGATATATAATAGTATTATGGAATATGTTATGTATTCTATATATGTTATGTTATATGTAATATAGCATTATAGAATATTATTTTATACGATGTTGGAAATAAAAAGAGTAATATAGAATATAATTTATATTCTAAATGTAATGACATATAATGTTCTTATTACATTATGTGTATATGTATAGATAGACAGAGACAAGAGGCACAGACAGACAGAGATAACAGAAATAAACTGAGCCAAAAATGGGGAACTATAATACCAAGATGTATACACAAAGAAAGAACATCATTTAAAAATACTTTTAAAATGTACAGAAGAATAATATAGAAGGAAACAAAAAAATTTAATAGTTTCTTATCTTTCTAAATTTAATATATATTGAATCTACTTTAAAAAACTCTACCTAATAGAAGTAATTTCCATATTAGTTATTTCTTTTTCTACTTTGAATATGCAAAAATTGTATTAAGTTCATAGTATAGAAGAAAACTTAAGTAAACAAAAAGAAAATCAAATCCCCATAGGTCAGGCTTGTTTTAGCATGGAACCAAAGGACTAAGCTGTCTTCACCTGCAGACACTGCGAGGGGGATGATTCTCCTCAAAGAGGAACATTCTCATTATGCCCCATAATCTTGTGCCTCTCCATTTCATTAATTTTGACTTCTCAAGATGTCCCTCACACTCTTCTCTATGACTGTTCCTGAATCCCAATAGCAGACTGCACCTTTCCTGGAGACAAATATCACGTGAATCCCTTGGATTACTGTGTGGTCAGTTGTGGATGATTACAATGATGAGACAGTCAGGATTGAATGCCTATATATATATGTATATATATA
>NC_058131.1:513541547-513668234 GCF_016433145.1 Gracilinanus agilis
ATATATATATATATACGCATATATATATATATATATGATTTCCCCTTTCCCAGAGGAAACTCAGTCTTATTTTCCCACTAGTCACTATATCTTCTTCATTTCCTTTTTAATGTGTATTCTGAAACTGTCCTCTATATTTGTACAATAAAATATTGCTTGATTTCGAGTCTAGAGCACGTGAATATTAGTTCTGGCTCTTGTACTTACAACCTGTGAATGTCTCCTCATTTCTAATATGAGAAGATTGGATAAGAAGTCTCCCAAGGTTTCTCTTCCAGTTCTAACTATATGATCTTAATGTATTTCCCTCATATTCCTTTGATTTTCTGTTACTCAGAAAAGTCTAGCTTTCTCCTGAAGACACTATATCATTTACCACCTTCTCTAAGGTTATATGGTCTTTCTCTTCCACACTATAAGGCACAAAGGACTAGGAGCAGGTGCTAACGTGCTCCTTGCTCCCCACTCAGACTCCCTATATAAATCACTCCTTTAAAGTTTACTTGACTTTAATGTTCACTCTCTCCTCTCCAGATTCTCACTAGCTGTCAATGAAACTCTGGATCACCTTGCATTCTACTCAATTATTTTAATATCTGCCTCAATCTTCTCCCCGCCCTTCTTTGAATACCTTTGCTTCCCAGTTCTTCCTTCTTCTCAACTCCAATGACCTCTGTTTCCAGCCTACCTTAACCATAAGCAGAAATCGCATATCTTAGATACTAGATACAGCATGTTATGTCCACCTCCATACACAATCCATTTAATTTGTCCTTAAATTTCCACTCATGTTTCTGATGATAGAGGAGGTTGTTGTTGATCTGTAATTTACAGAAGGGGAAATAGGAAATTATGAAATTATCAGGAGGAGACTCATTGTTTAATGAATATGGGACACATTGGGAAAGCTAAGAAGCATGATAGCAAGCATTGGATGTAAATGATTTGAAGTGATAGGATACATAAGAAGGTAATTTGGGGTATTACAGAGGATTATAGAGGATTTAGACTTTTAGGTTTCCATTTCATAATATCAAGGTGAATGGTAATCAAAGCAAGAGTGTAATACAGAGTGAAATTATGTGCTATATAAAAACAAAAAAAATGAATAAAATATATTTCCAAGAAGAAAAAAGCACTGAACATATTGTCAGGTAACTTTATTCACATACTCATAAGCAAAGTTCACCATGGATTTGTCTTGATTGTTTTTAATCTATAAAATAAGAGGATTGGAACTGATCATTTCTAATGTCCTTTTCAGTTCTAACTTTCTATTGTTCTTTATTAAGGGATATTTTAAAACTCATTAGTTTGACCAATTTTGAATAAGAACCTATGTTATTCCTCAGCATCTGAAAGTCCACAAAAATGAAATAAGTGGACAACTTGGGAAAGATAACTTCTGGCATATTACTCCTTGCTGCTACTCCTATGATTCAAAGCTATTCTAAGTGTTGAAATTTTGTCTTTCCATGAATGTATACATGCTTACCTTGTCTGTAGAATCATAAAAGTGTAAAGAAGGAAATAATGCAGAAAAAATTATCACTTATTTATTTTACAGTGTGGAAATTGAGGTTTAGATAAGTTAAATTATTTGCCTAATTTGAAGCAGAGGTAGGACTAGAACCTTGATTTCCTCATTCCTTCCTAGCCTAGAAGTATTTCTTCTTCATCATTTATCTTAATAGTACTCCTATTATAGAAATCTCTCTCTGTCTCTGTCTCCTCTCATCACCCTTCCTCCTTATTTCCATCTCTACCCCCATCCCTCTTACACACACATATCCATGCAAACTTTTTTTGCATTACTTCACCTACATGGAAATTTCTGGTTTAAAGCAAGTTCTACTTTATAAAATTAAAATAAAAAAATCACAATAGTAGTAATAAAAAGTGAATAATATTCAAAACTATATTATTAGGCAAAAAGAGGCTCCATGTTATGTTGTTAGAGTGTAGTTTCCATAATGACATCAGGAATATTTTCTCATAGTCATATTTGACAGTTTTCCAAGGTAATCATAGGAAAGAGCCGAAGTAATTGAAAATAGCTGGGAGTTTTATTTCCCTTTTTCTTGAAACCAAAAGATTTTCATTAGTACAGAACAGCTTGTAACAAGAGTGTCAGCCTCAGTTCTTGAGCTCAGCCTCTTGCTGCCCAGAAGCCAAAACAATGTGGCATCAACTTGCTGTATATTTCTTCTGTGCTCCCATTAACACTAACATTATTATATACTTTAAACTAGTATGTGGGAGGTGTGCACATAAATTCTCATTAACAGCTAATGGAATCTATGTTTATGCAGTGCCCTGTTTCTACACTCACCAATATAAAGGAAAAAGGACTACAAAGTATTTGGGCAAGGTCTCATCCTTCCTTTTGTTTTTCTCTGAAGTTCTAATCTTACTCTCTTGCTAGAAAACTTTGCTTCCAGCCCATCAGGACCAGAAAATAACACTTTTGTTATTTTCTTCATATTCCATTAAAATCTCCTGCTGAAAGTGATATAGCAAATTAAAACAATAGCAAAGAAACAGGCTTTGTAGGATAGTTCATTCTCAGAAATATAATTAGCCATTTCACTCTCTGACTCATTATTTTTTTGACTATATCATCTCACCTTATAGTTTGAGTTTTAAAACAGCTGGTGGGTGGGTGGAACCAAGATGGTAGATTATGGGCAGCAACCCAGCTGAACTCTCACAACATTCCTGTCCAAATAACTTTAAAATAACTCCTCAAATCAAATTTTGGAGCAGCAGAGATATCAAAAGGTCAAAGTCAGACACTTTTCCTGCCTATGACAACTCAGGAGGTCAACAAGAGAAGTCTATGACATGGAGTTGTGGCTGATCCTGAGTCCAACAACACCACCATCTTTAGAGCTTGGAGATAGCCCCAAAAGCAGCAGATGCATCTTTAGGCACTCTCAGCCCAGAGATGATCTGAGGGTTGGACAAGTGGTCATAAAGAGATTACAAAAGACTATTGGATGGCAGTAGGTATAGCTGGTGCAGATTGATAATTGTATTGCTCATAGCTGTTCTGGTTCATAGTTTCATGGTGAAGAAGAGGTCTTGTGGTTGGTCACAAGAAAGCAGGAGCTATGATAACAGTTTGAAGGTGGAGAACAGCAATCATACTTTTACCTATAGGAAGGCAGGAGACCAAGGACCCAGTTTCAAGGAGTGCTATCACTTGTGGATAGCAGGGGAGTGAGACAGGAAAAAAGAGAGCTAGAAAAATTAACAGAAGAAAACAGGATAGAAAGAAATACACAACCAATGATCATAACTGTGAAAGTGATTAAAGGGCAGCTAGGTGGCTCAGCAAATAGAGAGACAGGCCTGAAGTTGGGAAGTCCTGGATTCAATTCCATCCTTATACACTTGCTAGTGCTGTGATTCTGCACAAGTCTCAACCCCAATTGCTCAGCTCTTATTGCTATCCTGACTTAAAACTGAGATTTAGTTTCAATTCTAAAACAGAAACTAAGGACTTAAAAAAGAATGAAAAAAGTTAATGTTTTGAGCTTATTCCAAAACAGAAATAGATAGCAGAGTGGATAAGAAACCAGACTCCAACAATATGTTGTTTACATGAGACAGACTTGAAAGAGAAAGACATGCACAGACTTGAAATGAAAGGCTAGAACAGAGACATATTCTTTAGCTGAACTAAAAAAAAGGCAGGGATAACAATCATGACTTCATATAAAACAAAAGAAAAAAGAGATCTCATTAAAAGAGATAATCAAAGAAGCTACATTTTGCTAAAAGGTACCACAGACAATGAAGTAATATGAATAATTTTAAAGCAAGTTTCCTAATAAAAGCCCTATTTCTCAAATACATGGGGAACTGAGTCAAATTTATAAAAATGTGTCATTCACCAATTGATAAATGGTCAAGATATATGAGAGCAGAAAGGTGATTAAGTAGATAGAGTGCCAGGTCTGGAGTCAGGAAGTCTCATCTTCCTGAGTTCACATCTAGCTATAGATACTTATTGGTTGTGACCCTAAGCAGATCACTTAATTTTGTTTGCCTCAGTTTCCTCATCTATAAAATGAAGTTGAGAAGGAAATAGCAAACCATTCTAGTATCTTTGCTAAAACAACCCTAATGTAGTCACAAAGAGTTAGACACAACTGAAAACAAATGTGCAACAACAAAGGATATGAATAAGCAGTTTTCAGAAGAAGAATCAATATTCATATTTTTAAATGCTCTAAGTCAGTATTGATTGGAGAAATGTAAATTAAAACAACTCTGAGGTACCAAACCACACCTAACAAAATGTCAAAGGCTGGAAGGGATGAAGAAAAATAGGTAAGCTAATGAACTGTTGATAGAGTTATAAATTGGCCAAACAATTTTGGAGAATTTGGAACTATGCCCAAAGGGCTATAAAATTGTGCATTTTTGGCCCAGATATACCATTACAAGGTCTCTATTCCAAAGAAATAAAAGAAAAAGTAAAATGGTTTCATAAGTACAAAAATATTTATAGCATAACTATTTTTCTTTAATGGAAAAGAATTGGAAATTGAGATGATGCCCATAAATTGGAGAATGGCTGAACAAGTTTTGGCATATGATACTGATGGAGTACTATTGTGCTATAAGGAATAATAAGGAGGAAAGATTCAGAAAAACATAGAACAAACTATATGAATTGATAAAGTGAAGTGACAATAACCAGGCAATCATTGTGAACACTAACAGCATTATGAAGATCAGCTGTGAAAGACTTGACTATTCTGATCAATACAATCATTCAGAACATTTTCCAAAAAATTTGTGATGAAAAAATTCTATCTACCTTCAGAGAGAGAACTGATGATCTCTTTAGTACAAACTGAAGTATAATTTTCTTTTGCTAGATGGTATATATAAGGAAATATTTGCTTAGTTTCCCAGATATAATTGATATAATTCTGCTTACTTCCCCAATGGGTAGGAGAAGAATGGGAGGAAAAATGTTTGAAACTATTAATTTTAAATAAAAGGAATATAAAAAATAAGTAAAGTTTTTTCCAAGATAAGGCAAAAAATAACAAAGCAAAAAACAGCTGATGGGCCAGTGCCTAGAACCCTGAGTATGGAGTCTGGAAGATCAGATTTCAAATCTGACCTCAAACACTTCATTGTTTTTTACCTTAGGTAAATAACTTAAGCACCAATTTCCTCAGATTACTCAACTGTAAATTGACATAATAATTGTACCACCTCACTGAGTTGTTGTGAAAAGTAAATAAGACAATATTTGTTAAAAAGTGCTGTGTGTATCACACAAATGAAATCAAATCAGAACAAATGGAGAAAAAATTACTCCTTGGTAGTTTGAGCCAAAAAAATAAAAATAACAATTCTTCCTCAATTAATTTACATATTAATTGACATACCAGTCAAACTACCGAAAACTTATCTCATAGAGATAGAACAAATAATAATAAAATTCATCTGGCAAAAGAAAAGACCTTGAATATCAAGGGAATTAATGAAAAATACATAAAGAAAAGTGGTTTAGCTGTACTGAATCTCAAATTATATTCTAAAGTGGCCACAATAAAAAATAATCTGGGAGTGGCTAAGGAAAAAGTAGAAGACCAGTGGAATATATTGGGCACTCAATGTACAATGGTCAAAGACCATGGCAACCAAATGTTTAACAAACCCAAAGAACCAAGCTTTTGAATGAATAACTCACTATTTGACAAAAACTGCATGGAAATTTGAAAAACAGTATGGTGGAAATTAGGCATAGACCAACATCTCATGCCATATAAAAAGACATTCATGATTTAGATTTAATTTTTAATTTTTTCCTTTTTTATTTAAAATATTTTCCATGGTTACATGACTCATGATTCCTCCCCACCTTTAACTCCCCACTCCTGAATTGACAAGCAGTTCCACTGGGTTATACATATATCATTGTTCAAAACCTTTTTCCATATTATTCGTATCTGCAATAGAGTGATTCTTTAACATCAAACCCCAATCATATCCCTATTGTACTACATGATCAAACACATATTTTTCTAATATATTTCCATTTCCACAGTTCTTTCTCTGGATATGGACAGCATTCTTTCTCACGAGTTCCTCTGAATTGTCCTGGGTCATTGCATTACTGCTAGTAGAAAAGTCGATTACATTCTATTGTGCCATAATGTATCAGTCTCTGTGTGAAAATGTTCTCCTGGTTCTGCTCCTTTCTCTCTGCATCAATTCCTGGAGGTTGTTCTAGTTCACATGGAATTCCTCCAGTTCATCATTCCTTTCAGCACAATAATATTCCATCACCCATATATACCACAATTTATTGAGCCATTCCTCTATTGATGGACACCCCCTCATTTTCCAATATTTTGCAAACACAAAGAGCACTGCTATAAATATTTTTGTACAGTTTTTTTTCCTTATTATCTCTTAGGGGTACAAACCCAACAGTAGTACAGCTGGGTCAAAGGGCAGGCATTCCTTGAAAGCCCTTTGTGCCTAGTTCCAAATTGCCCTCCAGTATGGTTGGACCAATTCACAACTCCATCAGCAGTGTATTAGTGTCCCAATTTTGCCACATCTCCTCCAACATTTATTACTTTCATGATTTAGATTTAAAAGGTGACAATAAGGGGAGCACAAAATAGTTTGCCTCTTAAGTGAAGAATTTGGTCAAAACAAGACATAGAGAACATTATGTGATTTAAAATAGATAAACTTGACTATATTAAATTAAAATGGGTTTGCACAAATAAAAACAATGCAACCAACATTAAAAAGCAAACAGTAAACTGGGAAAATATCTTTCTAGCAAATCTCTCTGATAAAGGATTTATTTCTGAAATTTATGGAGAACTGAGTCAAATTCATAAGAATACAAAGCACTTTCCAATTAACAAATGATCAAAAGGTATGAAGAGGTGCTTCTCAAATGAAGAAATTAACACTCTTCAGTCATTTGAAAAGTACTCTAAATTACTATTGATCAAAAAAATTCAAATTAAAATAACTTTGAAGTACCACCTTAAACTCATCAGACTAGCTCACATGCCAAAAAAAGGAAAACGATACATTTTGGAAGGGATATGGAAAAATCAATGCATTAATTCACTGCTGGTGGGAATGCAAATTAATATAAACATTCTGGAGTGTAATTTGGAACTATGCTCAAAGGGCCATCAAACTCTTCATACACTTTGACCCAACAATACCACTACCAGATCTGTATACCAAAGAGATTAAAGACAGGAGGAAAGCCTCTACCTGTACCAAAATATTTATAAAAGCTCTTTTAATGATAGCAAAGAACTGGAAACTGAAGTGATGTCCATCAATTGAGGAATGACCGATAAATTGTGATGTATGTTTTAATGGATTATTGTTGTGCCATAAGAAATGACAAATAAGATGATCACAAAAAGAACTGCAAAGACTTATATAAAATGATGCAAAGTGAAGAAAGAAGAGCAAGGAAAATGCTGTAAACAGTAGCAACACCAATGTATAATGATCAAATGAGAATTCCAACTATTATCAACAAGGCAAGGATCTAAGATCTAAGACAACTCCAAGAGTATCATGTCAAAAAAAAAATCCACTAAGATACAAGGAACAGATGGAGTATGAATGCAAATTGAAAAATAACATTCTTTTTTACCTCCACAAATTTTTTTCTAGTGTAAGCAATATGTATCTTCTTTCATAATATGATAAATGTGGGAATATATGTATATATTATATGATAATACATGTATAACCTATATCATATTACCTGCCTTCTGTGTGAGCGTATGTGTGTGGGGGAGGGAGGGAGAGAGAGAACATAAATTGCAAAATATCAGCAAATGAATAAATAAAATTATATTAGCATGTAAAAAATAAATATAATGCAAAATAAAATGCTTAATACAGTGACTAAAACAGAGTAGGCACCATATAAATGCTTATTTCTTCCCCCTTCCTTCCATTATCCTTCTGGTAACTTGAGAAAGAATATTTGCTAAATGTTTTAGCAATCTAAAATCTATAATCCTAATAAGAGATTTTGCATCCAGAAACCGAGAATAAAAGTTGTCACTACAACCATCAGTACATTTATCATGTGCCAGATTTTAGGCACTGGAAAACAAATTATATTTGGATGTCTTGTTGAATAAATTATATTTTCAAGGCAAAGGTATTAAATTTGTAACTCTCATTGTTCCCAACTACAATTCTATAGGTTATTAGGGCAATGTTTCCTAAGTGCAGAGTATGCACTGTAATTGTTATTCATATTGTCATTTAGAATAAAGAAACATTTTAGTTTGCATAAATTCTAACTACATTTTTGTTCTCTTATTGAAACTAGCAGTCTTAAAATGGTTTGCATATACAAATGACATTGTGGGGTCATTCAGTTTTGAATAGGGAAATTTCAGGCCTTTGGTGGATGTGTGGTAGTTCACATTATTTCATCTGGAATATAATCAATTACCTAGTAATATAGATGAGATAATTTGAATGACTTTAACTTTTTGGTTACCTTGAATCAAAATATTTGTATCTGTTTATTGCTATACTCTCTTTCTGAAACAATTCAAATCAGGTCAATAACAATTAATAGATAGAATGATAGATATGCATATATATATATATATATATATATATATATATATATGCCACACATAAATTGATAGGTCTGGGGAACATAAGGGCTAAGAGAAAATTTCTCATGTCTTCAAGAATTTTACATTCTACTTACATATATCTAAAAAACATACATTAGAAGGAATTACAAAGATAAGACAAAACACTATCTAAATATTGCTTTAATATTTGGACAACCTTGTATAGGCTTATTCATTTGAAAGACAGATGTCATCTAAAGAAAAATCATGTTACTAACTGTCCTGAGACCATGTAGTTCCTTCCAGAGTCCAGATCTTTTTTTTTTTTTTAAAACCTTACCTTCCATCTTAGAAGCAATATTGGTTCTAAGGCAGAAAAGAGTTAAGGGCTAGGCAATGGGGGTTATGTGACTTGCCCAAGGTCACACAGCTATGAATTGTCTGTACCTAGGAGCTCCCATCTCTAGGCCTAACTCTTAATCCATTGAGCCACCCAGCTGCCCCCAGAGTCCAGATTTTAAAGGACCTGGCTCATTTAAACACTCTAGAAATCATACTTTATTTTCAAGATGAATGAATTCAATTCAATTGGATAAATGTATATTTTTTACTTCCCAAGTGCAAGACATAAAGGATTTTGCAAGCTCAATGACATCCACATTGTCCTCAGTCTCCCTCTCCACTTATCTATCCAATTAGACTCTCTAGGTACTACTTCAGTGTCATCTTTTATATCCATAACTTCTGTGCATTCAGTTTCCCTTCCCTACCCATTCAGGTCTTCATGTTTCTTCTCCTATAATGTAGATACAGTTTCCTTGAAGTTTTCTCTGCATAAAAACTTTCCACAATTGTCAAAGTGATTTTCCTTAAGCATGATTTGGATCTTGTCATTCCCTTTTCAGGGCTTAAATGAGTTCATATTGTTTCTAAGACCAAATGCAAAACTCTATTTTTCATTTAAAGCCTTTTTGTAACCAGGCTCCAGTGTACCTTTCTAGACTCATAACACTACTTCTCTTCATCCATTCCAAAGCTCAGACAAACAGACCTTATTGCTGTCTTCTCATTAGACAATCTTTTCCCCCATTTCCATGCATTTAGACTCTCCTTTGAGGTGGAAATAAAGTTTCTCTCAGTTCTTTATAAAATCCTTGGTTTCCTTTGAAATTCAGCATAATCACCTGCTGCTATGCAATATCTTATCTGACACTCCCCTCTCCCCAAATTAAATTATCTTGCATTTACTTTCTCTATAATTTGAATATACTTAAGTATGCTTTTCTCTCTAGGCCTGGTTCTCAAGTACAGGTTCATTTTGGGGTTTTGTATCATTAGTACCTAACAGATAATTGGCACATTGAAGACATTTGTTGATTAACTACCTGATGGGTTGTTTCCTCTTGTCATACTTTGTACAATTAATAATGTTCTAAGTTTTTTCCTGATGGTAAAAGTCCTTATGTTTAGTCCTCTTACTGAAATTTTGTGCCAGTGTCTTCCATTATTTAAACCTGATTTTCCTGATCAAACTCAAGCAAGGAAAAAAATAGAAATTCATTTTTGCAACATCTTTTGACACTGTATGATAAAGAGCATCATTGATAAGACAGCACACCGTGACATTTACATTTAGAAAGAAGGAAAATGCTGATGAAGCTTTCATTTGGTGCACATCTTCTCATTGTTCTTAGCAATTCAATCTTTTCTGGTTTGAAAGCCACAAACATCTCCAATCATAGCATGCCAGAAGCAATAAAACCACATCCAAAAAGAGGAACTATTTACTACCAACATATCAAAACATCTTTAAGTCAGCATTGTTGCTGTACCACGTGTGTTTTAGGAGTCCAAAACTGACTATTCAAATCCCATGGTACAATTCCAGTCCTAGTGGTTTATTCCTTAAATCCATGAAGCATATTTAAATGAAGTATCTTAGTTTCTTTCCTCTTCAATACCCAAGTGTGTTGTTTGTTGTAAATATTTCTTTATCTGGCCATAGTTGTTGGACAAAGTAAACAAATCACTTAATGTTATTGACTCAGGAAAACTTTTTTTAGATCAATAAGACCTTCCAGTGCTGTGGCACTACTTTTAAGGGAGACTAGTAATTCATAAGTTCAATATCAATTTCAAATTGGATAATTTCTAACAGGGATAAGAAGTGGTTTTCTGGTATTAGGTACTCCTAGGTGAGTAAAACCTCTCTATCAAAGATTGTTAATTGAACTTATAGTTTCCTAGAACATTGAGAAGTTCAATGACTTAACTAACCAGTAGATGTCAGCAGAACTTGATCTCAGGTCTTCGAGAACAACTTTCTGTCCATCATACAAATCTACTTCTAAAAACATAAGAATGCTGTTGTCATTGGGTGTGACATGTTCTGATGAAAGTTAATAGTGGCACTGAATTAAAAAAAAAAGATTTTGGAAACCAAAGGGTAATATAAATAAAATTTCGAAAATGTTAGAGTTCCAAGCAATCTTAGATATCATCCTAATTCTATCTTTATTTTTCACTTAAACAAGAATACCTGTGGGACAGATGGTTTAAGTGACTTGCCCAAGGTCAGATTCCCAGATGACAAATTTATCACTAGATACAACCCAAGTTTTCTAAATTACACTTAATTTCTTTTCCACTATACCATATTACATTCCGTGCCTTCCACATCACATTTGTATTTTTAAAATAATATAGAATGAACTTTTGCACATTTTAGGTGAATAAAATACTTTTATTCTCATCATTTAATTAGACAATTAGGGCAGGAGCTCATTGAAGCACAAATGTTACCAGAACAAAACCAATTGGTTGTTTGGAAATAGCTGGCATTTTCAAAGGCCTATTATAAGTTGGAGAGAGTTGAGAATGTATACGTTTTTCGTAGGTTGTTTTTTTTGGAGGTAGGGGAGGTTGGCCATTTTATCTTCTACATAGAAATGGCAGTGAGATTTATTCAGATCTAACTCTACTTCTCTTGGCATTGAGGGAGGATTTCATGAATAGAAATAATGACATTAAATGATGTGATATTTTGTAGTTTCCCATTTCCTAGTCTTAGCCCCAGGGTCATCTTTCATATCATCACTAGGAAGAGAAAAATCTTGATGTCCTTTGTGAGCAGAGACATTCTTGAAGCATGCTCAACTATCAGATTACTACTTGGGGCAATGTTTTTAATGGTCCTAGAGATTAGGGAAAGAGAAGGTGGTCAGGGAAATGTTACTGGCAGGCAAGATAGAAAGGAATTGAATTCATAAGTAGAAGAGGTATTGCAGAGAAGAAATCCTTAGTCTCTCTAAATGAGTGACACAAATATTTATGAAACACTTTCTACATGCCAGATGTTGTGCTAAACTCTTGGTATACTAAAAAATGCAAAAACTTCTTTTTCTCAGGGTGGATCAATGGAATAGACTTGGGGTAAATGGCAGCAGCAAAAGAGTGTACAATATACCTGAAGATTCCATGTTTGGGGACAAAGATACACTATTTAACAAAAACTACTGGGAGAATTGGAAAAGAGTATGGGAGAAATTAGGTTTAGATCAACATCTCACACCCTATATTAAGATAAATTCAAAATGGGTAAATGACACATATAAAGAGGGAAATTATAAGCAAATTAGGTGAACATAGTAATAGTATGCCTGTCAGATTTATGAGAAAGGAAGGAAGTTAAAACCAAGCAAGAGATAGAGAATATTACGAAAAGGTAAAAGGAATAATTTTGATTCTATTAAATTTTAAAAATGTTCTGTACAAAGAAAACCAGTGCAACCAAAATTAGAAGGGAAGCAACAAATAGGGGGAATTTTTTTATCACGAAAACCTCTTATAGAGGTCTAATTTCTCAAATTTATAAGGAGCTAAGTCAACTGTACAAAAATCAAGCTATTCCCTAATTCACAAATGGTCAAGGGACATGAATAGGCCATTTTCAGATAAAGAAATCAAAACTATTAATAAGTACATGAAAAGGTGTTCTAAATCCCTCCTAATTAGAGAAATGCAAATCAAAATAGCTCTGAGGTACCACCTCACACCTAGCATATTGGCCAATATGACAGTAAAGGAAAGTAATAAATGTTGAAGAGGTTGGTTGTAGCAAAATTGGAACATTAATGTCTTGCCGGTGTAGTTATGAATCAATCCAGCCATTCTGGAAGGCAATTTGGAGTTATGCCCAAAGGGCTTTAAAAGGCTGCTTGCTCTTTGATCTATCAATACCACTACTGTGTTTGTACCCCAAAAAGATAATAATGAAAAATGTTTGTATAAAAATATTCATAGTTGTGTTCTTTATGGTGGCAAAAATTGGAAAATGAGAGGGTGTCCCTCGATTGGGGAATGGCTGAACAAATTATAGTATCTGATGATGATGGAATACTGTTGTGTTGTAAGGAGTGAAGAACTGGAGGATTACTTTTCTTAATTTTAATTTTTACATATTTTTCTATGTTTCCATGTTTTATTTTCTTTCCCTCCCCTGTTTCCTCCCCTGTCCAAGAGCTGACAAGCATTTCTACTAGTTTGTACAAATGTCATCACTTGATACCTAATTGTATATTATTTATTTTTGCTATAGAGTGATCTTTTAAAGTCTAAACCCTAAATAAAATACCCACATACACATGTGAAAAGTGATGTCATATGTTCTTCTTTTGCATTTCTAATCCCATAGTTCTTTCTCTCAATGTGGTTAGTATTCTTCCCCATAAGTGCAGAAGTATCCTGTCTTGTTGCATTGCTACTATTAGCAAAGCTGATTACATTGGATTATTTCATGATGTTTTACTTTCTGTGTACAATATTCTCCTGGTTCTGTTCATTTCACTCGGCATCAATTCATTGAGATTCTCCCAGTACATATAGAAATCCTCCAGATCACCATTCCTTACAGCACAATAGTATTTCATCACCATCATATACCACAATTTGTTCAGCCATTCCCCTCTCGAGGGACAACCAATCGTTTTCCATTTTTTTGCCACCACAAAGTATGTGGCTATGAATATTTTTGTACAAGTATTTTTCCTTATTATCTCTTTGGGGTACAAACCTTGTAGTGGCATTGCTGGATCAAAGGCTATACATTCTTTTAAAGCTCTTTGAACATAATTCAAAATTGCCTTCCAGAATGGCTGAATGTCTTAGTGTCCCAAATTTTTTATAACCCTTTCAACATTTATTTTCCTTTACTGTCATATTGGCCAATCTGCTAGGTGTGAGGTGGTACCTCAGCATTGTTTTCATTTGCATTTCTCAAATTATGAGGGATTTAGAACACTTTTTCATGTGCTTATTGATAGTTTTGATTTCTTTATCTGAAATGCCCCTTCATGTCCCTTGACCATTTGTGAATTGGGGAATGGCTTGATTTTTTTGCACAATTGACTTAGCTAGAACTGGAAGATTTCTATATGAACTGGAAAGACTTTCAAGAACCAAGGCAGAATGAAATGAGCAGAACCAAGAGAACATTGTACACTGAAAGTGAAACATTGTGAAACTATCGAAACTATTTCCTACTAGTAGCAATACAATAATTCAGAACTTTCCTGAGGGATTTATGAGGAAGAATGCTATCCACATTGAAAGAAAGATCTATGGGAGAAGAATCAAAAAAGAAGAACATATGACATCACTTATCACAAATATATATGGGTATGTGATTTGGCGTTTCAGCTTTAAAAGATTGCTCTGTGGTAAAAATGAATAATATGAAAATTAGGTATCAAGGGATAACATTTATACGACCCAGTGGAATTGCTTGTCAGCTCTTGGGGGTGGTAGGGAAGAGGAAAGGGAAAGAAAATTAATCATTTAAACACGGAAAAATATTTTTAAAAATTAAAATAAAAAAACAAAAACCTCCTTTTTCTCAGGTACCTCACAACCCCATTCTTCTATGACTAGAACAGTAAGAGAAAATAGGTCAAAGCAGAACTCAGGATAGATTACAGAAAGAGGTAGGGTCATCTAAGAGAGAGGATGATGGAGAGTTAAAAGCAGAGGAGGTTTTGAAAAGTTGTTGCTGGGACCATAGTTGAGAATGGATTAGGATTGCTATAAAGAAATGAAGGACATGGTGGTAGAAGAGTTGAAGGGCCTAGAGATTAAAGTATAGTGAATTCAGTCTCTGAGGTAGGATTCTTCAGAGAAGATTTATGAACTCTTCTGCCTTCAATAATTCTCACAAATTTGGATAGCACAACACACAGATGAACTTAATTGGGCTAAATAATAGCTCAGATTGAGAATACTTTTTGTAGTCTACTCTCATTGCATATTTCCTTTATGTTTTATTATTATTCTCTGTTTCATTAGACATTGTTTTATATTGTTTCTGAGATGGTCCCAGAGGGAGATTAATATGTTGATATGAAATCTTCATATCATCATCTTTACTAAAAAGTGAATTATTTCTACCACAATAAATGAAATTATATATAAAAGCATTATGAAAGCTATTTGCAAATAATGAAATATAACTTATATTCGATAGATGATTATATTATGATGAGAAGATAGAAATGAGGATTTGACATATTAATATCTTACCTGAGGACTTATCTCTTATGGCAGAAGATAGCCTATTATTCATGTTATACGTGAGGTAGAGACACAGATTCTGCAACTTTTTCTCCTTTCTGATTCACAACTAATACATAGTTATTATTTTAATGCGAATTTCTTTGATACAAAAGTAAAAAAGCATGTTCTCTCAGAGACTTTAATAGAAGCATCATGAAGAATGTTAAAGTCACTAGACTACAAAATAATAAAAATAACTTCATTACTTTAATTAAAAATATACAATCACGAATACTCTGATTACCAAAACATTTCTTAATATTTTCTAATTATCTTCTTGTTACAAATGTCATATTAATATTAGTCTGGTAACATCCTAGATGAGATAGCTAATATCATTTAAAAGCATTACAGAGACAAGGCATAAAGGCATACAGGATCAGTCTTCCTCTTTCTGCAAAGATATTCACCTTTCTTTATCATCACCAACAAAATATATTTTTTCAAAGACCCTAGGGAGATGCAGAATCCTTCTTACATGGTACAGATCAATGATAAGTCTCTCTGTATGATCTACTCTTCCTACTTTACTTTTCTAATATTTATGCCCAAGAAAAACCATAAAAATGTGTGCTACCTGAGTCTAGAACTATTGATTTATGATTAGGTATTTTGTCTTTTTGTCCCCAATGCTTAAAATGCTTGTTGAGTAATCTAATGGAAGTAGCTAATGTGACTTTTGAGGGCAGGCTTGAAAAGGGGAAGACTTGTAGGCCTAGTAGGAAGTGAGGAGGATTATTTGCAAGTGTGTAAGTGTGTTTATGAGTGTATGTGTGTGACTTAAAGCTCAGGAAGATAGACTAATTTTATTCCTATGAATCTTGGATATTTTTGAGAAGGGTTTTAGAAGAGTCATGAAATCGGAATTAGAAAAGGACATTAGTGATTATTTTGTCATAAATTCTTTCTGAGGATCCCTAGCTCAGATTTTTCCATCCATTATGATCCCATACTATTGATCCCTATTTCTCCCAACACATCTACTACTATGATTCTCATTGCCTTATGATATCTCTAATTCATTTTCTCATGTTCTTAGTAGCAGTTGGGAACATATTGAAATCCAAATTACCCTCTCTTCCCTACCAAAAAGTCACCTCATCTCTAATTCAAAGTCATTTATCCTGAACTCCATTATATCCCCTTCTCCAAACCTGAAAATATATTCACCTATGCTCTCTACCTCTGCTCCACTGACTGTTTTTTGACTATGAGCTATTTAATAGCAGGGATTTATTGTTTGTTTATTGTCTTTCTTTGTATTCCCCAGTTTGGCTCAGTGGGAGTTTAGCACAGTGTCTAGCACTTAATGTGTGCTTAATTAATACTTGACCCTCAGAACTTCTCAGGGGTGACTCCTTTACTCAAGCCCTCAATCTCATTCTTTCCCATGTTTTTCAGGAATTGACTTTATTGTTCTCATCTTCTCTTTATCTATTTGATTCTTCCATGATGTCTAAAAATATGTTTATGTCTCTCCCTGCTTATATAACAGAAATTTTCTATTACTTTCTAGAAATGATTTAGAGTAAAAAATCAGTGAGTCCATGAGGAAAGTAAGAAATTTATATGGATATACTTTCCCCATAATCCTTGATTTTTCCATTTCACTTTCACTGAAAAAACTTTCTCTCATGAGTTTTTTATTCACAGGGCAAAAAAAAATGTCTAATATCACTCCATTTTGGATTTTTCTTCTTGATCACAGGAACAGAGGGGCAACCAAAGTTGGTGCTGCTATAGTTAAGTGGCATGAAGTGAAGGAAGAACTAGGATGAGTCCTGCAAAACATTGGGACAGACAAGAAGACACAAACTTTAGCAATTTAGATTAGACAGGAAAAAGAACAAAGGTTGGTAAAATGAGCAAGCTATGAACCTGAAGCCCTAATCAGATAAATGCTATCAGTTCTATAGTTCCCACCTCCCCTTGCTTCCTCAAAGCAGTTGCTAATAAAATCTTTGCAAGTTCCAAGGTTTGTTATATAAATTCTTTATTCTAGCCCATCTGTTACTGGGTTTGAGAAAGCATATAGAAAGAAGATATAACTTTCATGAAAATTCTTTTTAAAGGCCTTGTTTGTTTTTGCTCTACTTCTTGTTTTGTTGTTCTATTACTATTTAACAATAAACCAGATGGTTATTAAAGGGTGTGAAATGAAATATATATTCCTATAACAAAGTTCCATAAATGCAAATGGAAGTAAAAGCACTTTATTTATATAGAACTTTGAGCCTCTTAAAAATCTTAGGCTTAGTAAAAAGGTCAAGGGGAATTTCTATGTACGCTCTTGGGAATATCAACAACTCCCCTTTAATCAATTAAATAATAATCTTAATGTCAATGTTTGCTAAATTTTACTATCTATCCCTAACAATTTTCCCAAGCACCAATCTTTTTTTTTTCCTCTAAACCAGTGATGGGCAAACTACGGCCTGCGGGCCACATGCAGCCCCCTGAAATGTTCTATCCTGCCTCAAGACATTATTCCTAATCTGAAGAATACAATGAGTAGGATATAATACAATGAAACTTCAAAAGAGTTGCCTTAGAAACAGACTGACAGATGAACATTTCCTTTCCTTTGGCCCCCCTCTTTAAAAAGTTTGCCCATCACTGTTCTAAACCCTTGCCTTCTGTCTTAGAATCAATACTGTGTATTGGTTCCATGGTAGAAAAGCAGTAAGGGCTAGTCAATGGGGGTTAAGTGACTTGTCCAGGGTCACAAATCTAGGAAGTGTCAGGCCAAATTTGAATTTAGGAGCTCAGTCTCTAGGTCTGGTTCTCAATCCACTGAGCCGCCCAACTGCCCCTGAACTCCAATCTTTTTACACTTTCATAAAGATATCTTTATATCTTTTGTATAACTCTACCTCATTATTGTATAGTGCAATTTAAACAATATATGCAAAATATTTCATTCCTTTCTCATCTAAGCTTATCTCTCCTTCTTTTCAGTTAAGGACACTCCTTTATCTCAATTACCAAGCAGCGATCCTTAACTCTTTCTTCTTTTTCACTTGTCATATCAAATTAGTTAACAAAAAAAGTGTTGATTCTACTTCCACTACTCTTTTCTTAGTCTCTGCGCTTATATATCATCCTAATCAAAGCCCTCAGCATCTCTCCCTTAAACTATTATAACAGTCTCTCAATTGTTCTCCCAACCAAAAGTCTTTTTTCTTTTCCAATCCGTCCTCCATACAGCTTCCAAAATATTGTTAAGTAAAGCGCTAACCTTATTATTCAAATTATTATTCAAATAATTTAAAAGAAAATTACAATAAATAATGGATTCCTATTGATTCTATGGTAATAAATAACATAACCTCCTTACTCTGTAACACTTCTATGACATAGGTACAATCGACCATTTCAGTTCATTTTATATCATGCCCCTTCACTCACTCTAGATTTCATCCAAATTAGATTATTTTTAGTTGTTCTTTATGCTTAACACTTCATCCTAAACCTCTGTTCATTTGTACAATTTATCTCCCATTTTGGTACTGTATTTCATATTTATCACCTTTCTAAATCCAATTGAATGATGATGACAGATGTATTTCGGAAACTTTTGCTAACTCTGTTGTATGTTCTTATGGCAACCCTTTGGATGCATGTAAGCTATTTAAGGGAAAGAAGTGATTTATCTGTTTCTTTTTTTCCTTTACATCTGTCACTTCCTTGCCTATTGTAGGTTTCTACAAATATTTGTTAGCTTGAACCGAGTCAAATAATCATCCTTTTCCATCCTTACATGTCTTTTATGTGATATATTTTCTGTTGCTTCTTATATATGTCATTTTAGTGTCACAGTCTTATCAGCTTCTATCTCTTATTTTTCCTTCCAATTCCATGGACCTAAATGTGACATAATAATTCATTTATTTTTGTATAGCATAATGTTTGTGATTTTCAGCAATTTGGAATCTGTGAGAGAATACTGGTATTAGAATGATTATCTTTTGTGTTCAGTGGTAGCTTATATCACTGAACATCTTATATGATTTTCAGGCTTACCATGTGCTTAAAACAGTGCCCAAATCATTATCCATTAGTCACTCGTGTCCGAGTTTTACACAGTTAGATATCCTAATCTGGATAATACCAATTTCTCATTCACTTGCATCATAAGCTAGCTGCCTGTTACACATTTCAAACTGCTTACCCCTTAGGCATCTCAGACTCAGCATGTACAAAAGAGAACTTATTATCTTTCCTCTGAAACTCATCTTTCTTTGAAACTTCACTATTACTATTGAAGGCACCATCATTCTCCCAGTTGCTCAGGTTCGACACCTTGGTTCATACCCAGTACCTCATTCTCACACAACCCATATGTTCAATCAATTGTTAAAATGTGTTATTTCTATCTCAACATGTCTCTTCTTTTTTATGATATAGTTATCACACTCTCTCTAGCCCTCATCACCTTCTACCTAGACTATTTCAATTGTCTTTTAATTTATTTCCCTGTCTCAGGTGTCTCTGCTCTAATCAATCCTTCGCGTCTATGACACTATGATTTTCTTACAGTATCAGTCTGACTACATAATCCCCTAACCCAATCAAATTTAGTACCTCACTATAACCAGTAGCATCAAAAATAAACTCCTCAGTTTAGTATTGTAAATTATTTAAAGCCAGCCCATGCTTAAATTTAAAAATCTGTTTTTATGGAATTCTACTATCTTTAAGGATTAGGCATACTAGCCTACTTACTATTTCTAATACATTATATACCGATTTCTATCTGAGCTTTTGCACTGATTATCTCATGTCTATGGAGCAATTGTGTTTGTCTAGATAGGGAAGTTAGATAGTACAGTGGTTAGGGTACTGGGTCCCCCTGAGTTTAAATCTCATCTCAGAAATTTTTTGACCATGTAACCCTGAGCAAGTTACTTAATTCTCTTTGTCTCAATTTCCTCACCTGTAAATATCAGATGAAGAAGGAAATGGTAAACCACTCTTTGCTAAGGAAACCCCAAATGTGGTCACAAAGAGTGGGACATGACTGGAAATGACTGAATAATAACAGCAAAGAGTGGATATAGACAAATCATACAAATCTGCTGTGTGAAGATGCAAAGCATGGAATCCCTGCAAAGGTACAGGGATAGCCTCACCCAGAATTCCAGGGGACCCCCCTGGAGAACTTTGGGTGAGGGGGCAGTTGAGAAGGGTTTTGAGACAGTTATTTTGGTGGAGGTGGAAGTGAGCAGACACCCTGCTTACCTCTCCATACTTGGGGGTTCACTTGAGAGGCCATAGTGGCATAGCCAGTGTGGTTACTACATAAGGATTAGCCTGTATAATAGAGTTAGTTTATATCAACGATTAGAGAGTAAAGATATTCATTAATAGCAAGAGTGCCAGTTTCGGTTAAGTGCTTCATCCCCTCCTGTGAGGAGCGGGGAAGGGCAGCTTCAATTTTAATAGTTCAGGATCACCTTTCCTTATTCAAGAACCTTCACTAACTTCTCTAGTTTTCCTTGTTATTACTTAATATAACCTTTATCTTCAAATCTGGGCCTGATAATTATTTGGGGGATTCTCACAACTCAGTCTGAACATCAAGTTTGAATCCTGCCTGCTGCCAGTATAAGAAGATCTCCTCTGTCCTTCAGCAGTTAGATAGCTAGCTTCTATATACTCCTCTAACTGACCTGAGAGATATAAATTAAAGAAAAGGAACATCATTGGGGTTTCAGCCATAACAGAAACTTATCAGAAGAATCTTTTTCCTGTCTTCATTACCAACTGAAGCAGTAGCAGTTAGAGGGGGAAGGGTTTGAGAGCCAGGAGTGTTTAGCCCCCTCCTTTCCTCACTGAAGCCTGTCAATCTCTGGCCTTTGACTTGAAGCTCTAATATTGGCCCTGACACATTATCTGCTTCTCCAAATTATCTGTTATTATCATCATAACAATCATGTGTTCTCTGAGTCATAAGGGTAACGTTAGTGAGGAAAATCCATGCCACCTACTCATTACTTTAGCTCCTATTTCTCAAATGATGTGTTTCTTTTTTATATGATATTTATACAAGATAGTAACTGATAATACTTTTAAATATAAAAATAACCATTTATGATTTCCAGATCATGCAACAAACAAGGAGATGACAAATTTTCCAATCCTTACAACTTCTCAGATATCTCTAAAATAAGAATATGCTCAATTAATTAAACAATTTCAGCTGTATCCACAGATGAAGGCACCAAAAATCTTGAGATAACAAGACTTTTTAAAAATGTTTAAATACTTAATAACTACCACCACCACCACCACCTCTGCCAATTTTTAACTAAAAATGCATTAAGATTATGTGAAAAACCACAAATTCCACATTGTTTATCATTTGTTTGAAATATGTAAATTATATGCGTACTAATGTGAATATTCTCTGCTTTTGAGTTCCCTTTGGATTTATTTTACATGGTTATTTATTGATTTTGTGGCTGTTAGTTTTTTTAAATGTAATCATAGTATTATTAAATATTCTGTTTTCTTCCTTTTTCATCTCTTCATATATTTCCCCTATTTTCTTTTTTCTAATATTTTTCTTTTCTAATAACATGATGCAATCCATTATATTTAAATATCATAGTTTATTCAATCATTTCTTACATTCATTACAATTAAGTTATTCTCAGTTATTTTGTCATTTCACACAAAGCTTCCAAGAATTTTTTTCATACCTACACAATTTTTTACCTTCTCTATAATTCCCTTAGGGTCTAACCTTAGTTATAAGAACCCTAGGTCAATGAGCATGAACAATTACAGAACTTTATGTATAGTTCTGTTTTTTTTTCCCTAAAAAAATAAAAACAATTCACAAATGTCTATCAATGTAATTTTAGGCCTGTTTCTCCATGTTCCTATAAGCATTCAGTGTGGCCATTTTAAAGCATCTGGTTCTCAATTAACATACATTACCAGGATCAAATTTATCTAGATTGATCCTTAGGCAGCAGACACAATCTGTTGCCAAGATCATACTTTCCAAGATCAAGTCCTTCTGGATTGATCCTACCCATTGGAACATTTGTTCCAATGCCACAACTCTTCAGAAATTCAGAATTGCCTCCATAGTGTTATGAGTGTTAAAGTAAGATTTTTGGAGAATATTTATGCTCTCTATACCATTGTTATCCCACCAAAAACCATATGGATTATATGAATGTTCAAGTTTTGATCTACAGCTAATCTTATGCAGGTATGTGGGGGATCTTCTAGAATCTATTATATTTAATTTATCTAAGTTTCTCTTTATTTCCTTCACTTCTTTCTCATTTGGGGGGGGGTAGATTTATATAGTTCTGAAGGAAAAATTAAAGTCAACTGAAATAGTTATTTATTTAATACTTCCTTTAAAAGTCTGTATGCTATAATATTTCATGCATTCAGGTACAATATTGTAATTCATTATCCATAGTACCCTACCATCATAATATAATTACTCTGTTCATCCTTTCCAACTATACCCATTTAACCCCAACTCTATCAGTGATCATGACTACTATTGGAGCAGTTTTCTCTGGATCAGCTGAGGCATAGCAGAGTCTGCTTTAGCCTCACCTTCAACCTATGTGTGTCTCTCATTTTCAGTGCTTTTCTTTCAAATATTACATTGTCAGGTCATGATTTTGATCTTTTCTCATAACCATTTTCCTTCCAGGGGTGAATTAATCCCATTACACTCAAGCTTTGTATTTCCATCTCAATTTCTCCTCGTCCTTTGTCCCCGTCTTCCTTATCTTCTACTGAATCCTTCCTCAAATTTCCAATTTCCTTTGATTAATACTTTGCCAATTCACTCATCATCCTAAAAATCTTATCTTATCTTATACTCTTCTCTTGATCTACTAGTTCCAAAAGGACCCATCTTTTATAAATGTCCTTCACTTGTCTCTTCCCATTTACCTTTTTAAAAAATTTTATTCTATTTACCTTTCTGAAAATCCTTTCCTTGTCCCCACAAGTGTGCCTTCCTACTACTTGATACACATTTGATTCTAAAACTCCTCCCATATCTTGACCTGAGTCCCTCCCTTATCCCCTCTCCTTACCCCTACTTCTTAATAGGACTTTCCTTCCCAATTCCTCTCTTATATTACTCCTCTTCCTTTTTCTCTGTACATGAAGAAAAATTTTACCCGTCTAATTATGTATGTTGTTATCTCATTATTCCAGGCCTGATGAGAGTAGGCTTCTTGTGCTACCAGTCTTCCACCCCCTTGTCCTCTTCTCCATGGCAATTCCTCCACTAATTCCTCCTTTATAGATAGCCATTCCATACTACCTTCTCCTGAACTCTTGTACTACCATTTGAGCTCATTCCATTCCATTCACCATAACTTCAAGTAATCCTTTCTCACATGCCCTTTAAAATGTCCATGTAATTAGAATCTGTTACCCTAAAAACCATGATCTCCACAAAACTATGATCCCCAGAAAAAACTGATTCCCAGCACCCTAATCACTTCCTGTGAAGTCTACTTGCTGACATAGGCAGGATATAAATTGGGTGTAGTCCCATCTCTGGCTTTTTTTCCTTCCTGTTGCAGCTTTGGTGGAGTGGGGATTTAGAGCAGATAGAAAAACTTAGTCATGTGACTCTGTTTTGTCAGATAATAAACTTTATAAAAATAATACTTAAAGTATTGGATACTGATAAAATCCCAAATCCCCTGCTCAAGACCTAGTCCATGATTTACCTCAGGTTTTCTGACCAGAGCCTTTAGGCAGTTCTGCTACTGCCACTTACAAGCACCCAGTCTGCCTTCCACTGGCAGCAGCCAGGGATTCTACTCTCCTGGAAGTAACCACAGCTGACAGAGTCCCAGTTCCTCAGTAACCTCACCAATGTATACACCTTCCTCACTTCTCTTTTCCTACTGCCCAGCCCTAGGGAGGAGTCCAGTTCCTGTTTCTTGGGCTTCCGGAATTGCCCATTTACTAGAAACAAGACTTAAGCTCTTTCCCTCAGGACCCTCTACCTGAGGATTCCATTGGTAACCTTTGGGATGGGGCTTAGGCTCAGAAAACAGGTGAGGTTGCTAATCCAACCCCCAGGAATTAGTTTGTTGATTTCATTCTGTTTGCTCTGTTCCTGCCCCCCAGAGCCTGCACTAATGAGACAGAGGCCAGGGAAGTTAGAAACATTCTTCCCTATTTTCCCCAGGCTGTGCAGCTTCACTCCACTCTTTTCTGTTTTTGCCACTTTTTGCTTTGATACTGTGGAATTATTTTTGGTTGTTTGTGGGGGATATTAAGAGAGCAAAAACACTTCACATCCTACTCCACCAATTTCCCACCATGCTCTCTTAAAATAACAATTCTAAGCATCTAGTAGCAAAGGAATTTAAACCTGTAATGCCATCACTTATAACTCCTTCCAATACCATTTAACACAGGATGGCAGGACTGCATGAGAAATTCCACAAACGTGCAATAGAATGTAATTTTATTTTCCACTCCTATCTATGCTAATAGAAACCATAAGGCAGAAGCTTGCTTTACCTTGAGTCCTGCCACAGTTTGTGTTGTGATATTGAACAGTGTTGGAAAAGTCTAATGCAGCTTTGAGGTGCAGCCCCTAGAAAATCATACTTAGAGGGAAAAAGAGTCAGGAACTAAGAAGTAATTAAATATGACCAAAAAATGACTATCAAGATTCTCAGGAGGAAGATAACTCAATTAAAGATCTTAAGCTTAAGCAAATAAACCAACAGGAAATATATTAATAATAGAAAAATGATTGCATTCGGTTCATCTAAACGAGGCTAGATATGAATAGATATAGTGAGCTTATAGATTTAGAGCTGGAAGAAACCTGAGAGGTCGCTCAGTTTCCCTGTTTTATATTTTAACATAAAATCCTACTTTCAGCCAAGTTCTTCTATATATCATCCATGTATATGAATCTTGTGAATCCATTTATTCCTATCATTCACATCTAGTTATTCCTACTAATTTCTAACCACATGCCAATGACAAGACAAATAAATAGGTGTAGCAAAGCAATAACCTGAGTGACAGAGAGCAGACAAAATTCCAGGAAAGCAAGTCTAATCCCATCATGTTGACCATTGTTTCTCCTTGGACTCTGGAACCTTGAGAACTGAGTCTTCCAAACTATTAGACTTGATTCCAGCCCAGCTTTATGAGATCTCACTTAGGGAATAAATCAATGTATAGAAGAGACTCACTTTCTTTATTATTAACAAAAACAAATGTTGACCAACTGCCACAAACAGGCAGATAGACAAAGGAGCCCTGGGAGTTACAACAATCAGGAGACCACTGGTCTTGCTAATAGCTCAGTCTTCAAAGCCTCTCTTTGTCTTTGCTCAGGCTGCACGGAAGTCTGCAATTCATTCCTTACTCCCATTTAGCTCTTAGAACCTCTCTCTTTAAAAAAAAAAAGACTTTTAAACCCTTATCTTCCATCTCAGAATCAATAATGTGTATTGGTTTTAAAGTAGAAGAACTGTATGGGCTAGGCTTAAGTGTCACACAGGCCCACGGTCACACAGCTAGAAAGTGTCTAAGGTTAGACTTGAACCTAGGACTTCCCATCTCTATTCCTGGCTCTCAATCCACTAAGCTACCCAGCTGCCTTCTCAGATTCTCTTAAAAGGACAACTCAGCTGCTCCTCCTTACACAAACTCTTTCCAGACCAATCTTTGGTTAATGCTCCTTTTTTTTTTTGAGATTACTCTCTGTTAGTACTTTGGAGTTATTTATTTTAGCACATGGCATATTAATCCAGTAGAATATGAATTCCTTAAAGTCAGAGACAGTTCACTTTTCTTTTTCATTCCCTCCCCACAACAACTAGTATGGTATCTTTGACCCACAGTGGGTATTCTGAGTCTGGGATAAAAAAAAGAGCAGGAAGAAAAAGAAACTAATGTTAGTCTCTTTGGCAGGAAAAACAGATACAAAAGTAAAATAATATCCTTACCATCATAATCTGTAATTCAAAGTAGGTCCTTCTATTCCATCTAGGTTTCATATTTTATAAACTTGCGGAAGAATACTCATGACACTGAGCACAGTTCTTGTTATTGTATAAATGCTTCAAATATATTTGTCAAATTCATTGAATAAATCCTTTTTGAATGAATGAAATAGAAATAGGAGATCAGATTTAGTCCCTTAGCTCTATTTTTAGTATTTTTAAATGGTAAGATCAAAAAAGAGCTCCTTATTTTTTGGTAGTATTATTTTTAAATCTAAATTTATTTTCATATTTTGTGTATTGTGATTTCTTTTGCTGTAGGCACAGTAATGCAAATCATCACCCCTTCACTTCTCCATATCCTTTAAAACTTTTCTTCAGAGGTATTAACAAAAAATTTCATCACCTAGTGCCTAATCTTCTATTAATGAGACTTTCCTGAACATTCTATGCCTCTTCCTAGAATGAAAGAAATATATTCTATTACTAGACCTATTTCTGAAACCTATAGCTTGATCAAGAACTGAAGGGACTTGTGATTCACGTGCATAGGTTTTGAAACCCAGGGTCACCTCTGTGCTACAGTCATCAAGTAGGACTTTAGTGGACTTAATTATCAAATTGGAGGGGGGAAAGCACATATTCTTAGTATCATTCTCAATAGAGGAGATATGTGCATATAGTATTTGGTTCCTAGGAAGCAAGATTGGTCATTCTATGTCATTTGAGTTTAACTGAATTTATCTATAATCTTTGCCTTCAGCAACATATCTTAAATACCTTTGACTAAAATTAATGTGAAATTTCCTGTTCAGTAAGAAACAGTTATTAGTATGAAACAGAAGGATGTGAACTCTTCTACAATAATCCTGCTTCTGTCTGTTGTTTCCTATAAGTAAAATAACTCTTGGATGTCATCTATATGCTTTTTTTTTTTAATCTCAGTCTTTGGAGACTTCAAGAAAAAGGCAAACTAAAGAAATAACATTTTATTTTCAGAATAGTGTACAGTTAGAAGATCTTGAACCTTTGGACTTCATCTCCCAGAATCCTTTCTCCTTTGTCCACATAGTGTCCTTGCGTATTGTATAAGTTTGCTGAAACTCCACCTTTCGCTCTCTTTTTCCTGCATCTTCAGTGGGGGTTAGCTCCCTCTTTGCTCTGATGTTTTACTGTCCTCTTGTTTCAAGTTATTATTAATCGATGTATTAAATATAATACTTGGAGTATTTAGATATTAATTTTTAATCTTATAATTGAGACCTTGCATTTAGCAGTGTAAACAGCATAAAGTAAATTCAAAAAACTAAAGTTTATAGAAAGTACATTTGTTGGTGGCAGCTAGGTGGATCAGTGGATTGAGAGCCAGCCCTAGAGATGGGAAGTCCTATATTCAAATCCTCAGACACTTTCTAACTGTGTGACTCTGAGAAAGTCACTTAACCCTCAATGCCTTGCCCTTACCTTTCTTCTACCAATACAGAGTAGTGATTCTAAGACAGAAGTTAAGGGTTTTTTTAAAAAAAGGAAGTATATTTGTTGAGTGAATAATTCTCAGTGATACCGGAACCTAAAATTTAAATTTCAAAAACTGTCCAAAACAATAGAGTAGAACTAGTTTATGTTTAAATGTTTAAAGAGATCAAATGTTCAAGGAGGCATGTTATGTACCACCTACCTGAAGACCATTATCAGGGCCTTTTCATTTCTCAGGAGCCCATAGCTTATAATATTGGCTAAGAAATAAAATGGTAAATGAATGGAGTAGATTAGATACACAATATATAGGGACAAATGGTGTGAGCAACCTAATGTTTGATAAATGCAAAGATCCCACCTTTTAGAATAAGTACTCACTATTTAACAAAAACTGCTGGGGAAATTGGGAAAACAGTATGATGGAAGCTAGGTAGAGACCAATATCTCACACTTTATACCAAGATAACTTCAAATTGGATATATGATGTAGATATAAAGAGGAATACTATAACTTAATTAGGGGAACAGCGAATAATTTACCTCACAGATCTTTGGAGAAGGGAAAAACGTATGACCAAATAAGAAATAGAGAGCATTATAAGATGTAAAAATTTTCATTACATTAAATTAAAAGGCTTTTGTTCAAACAAAACTAATGTAACCAAGTCTAGAAGGGGGGGATTTATAACAAATGCCTCTGATAAAGGCCTAATTTCTCAAATTTATAGGGAACTAAGTCAAAATTACAAGAATACAAGCCATTTCCTAATTGAAAAATGGTCAAAGGATATGAACAAATACTTTTCAGATGAAAAAATCAAAGCCTTCAATAATCAGATGAAAAAATGTTCAAAAATCACTCTTGATGAGAGAAATGAAAATTAAAACAATGCTGAGGTATCTTCTAGCACCTAACATATTGGTCAATATGACAGTAAAGGAAAATGATAAATGTAGGAGGGGATGTGGCAAAATTGGGACTAATGCATTACTGGTGGAATTGTGAAGGGATCCAATCACTCTTGAGGGCAATTTGGAATTGTGCCCAAAAGGCTATAAAGCTGTGCTCTTTGATCTGTTAATATCATCACTGGGTCCATATCCCAAAGACATGAATAAAAAGGGGAAAGAATCTATTTGTACAAAAATATTCATTGCAGCTCTTTTTGTGGTGGCAAAGAATTGGAAAATTAATGTTCATTAATTGGGGAATGGCTGAACAAATTTTGGTATATATTTTGGTCATAGAATACTATTTTGCTATAAGAAATGATAAGCAAGATGATTTCAGAAAGAGCTGGAACTATCTATAGGAACTAATGAAGAACAAAATAAGCAGAACAGGAAGAATATTGTACACAATAACAGCAATGTTGTATGATGATTAACTGAAAACTTGGGCTACTCTGAGCAATGCAATGACTAGAGACAATCCTGAAAGACATATGATGGGGAATGTTGTCTATCTCCAGAGAAAGAACTACTGTAGCTATTTTTCACATCAGTGCATTTATGTTTGTATTTTGGGATTTTTGTTATGTATTAGTTTGCTCTTAAAACAATAACCAACATGGACTGTGCTTTGCATGAAAATGGAAATAAAATTTAAAAATAAAATATAATGTGAATCACTCAGACAAAAAAAGAATGTGTGTGAATTCTGCATTATATAGAATGTATAATTTAATAAGTAATATGTAATAACTACACATATAACTTATTTTATGTGGAATTTGAAATGATAATGCAACATTTGACTAGAGAGAACAGGAAGGGGAAGATTCAGCTCTAAATTTTTAGAGAAATATTATGGTTAAATATTTAGATTTAGGATCATTTGAATAGAGATGATAGGTAAATATTTAGAAACCTAATGAAATCAAAGAGAGTACAAATAAGAGAGAGAAGATGAGGACCTGAGAAATAAATCTATGGGATAACCTCAAATGGGGTTTAGAGGCAGAACATAGGTAATGATAGTCCTAAAAAGCAGATTGAGAAGGAAGAGAGGAGAACAACAAAGCAGTGCCATGAAGGTCAGGGTGAATAGATTATCCAGGAGGAAAGAGTAGTCAACAATGTCAAAGTCTGAGGAGATGTCAAGAAAGATGAGGGCTAAGTAAAGGCCACTGGGTTTAGTAATAAAGAGATCAATGGTAACCTTGGAAACCAATTTCAGTTGAGAGGTAGTGATGGAAGCACTATTGAAAGGGGTTGAGATGTGAATAGGAGGCAAAAAAGTGGGGTGAGTAAAGACAGGCATCTTTTTTTCTAGGAATTTGGCTGAGAAAGGCAGTAGTGATACGGGGCAAATGCATTTTAAGAGGTATAGGATCAGGTGAATCATCTTTCTCTCTTCTCCTTGCAAAATATATAATAATGACTTCGTCTTCATTTTTGAAAAGTCCCCTCCCAGTCCTTTAACATATCTTGCTCATCTTACCTTCCAGAAAGCCAATTCATTTTGAAATGATCGAATATTTAACCCTTAAGATCATACAAATAATGGACCAAGGATAAAATGTCCTTTTGTAATTATTGAGTAATTATAAGCAGGCAATTAGTTTACCCTCACCCCAAAATTAATTTTCTTCATTTATATGGACAAATGTGTTCAAGAAAGAAAAATCAGTGTAAATAATTATAAGACATTTTGAAAATATAAAGCAAAAGAAAATAATTTGAAGTCATAATGTACAATAACAACTAGGAGGATTAGGGAACATGTCATGTAAGAGATAATTCCTTAGATATGCTTTGAAATGTACTAAGGATTTAATAGAAAAAGCAGAGATTGGAAGAAAGTGTCTTGCAGACATTGAAAATCTCTGTACAAGGGGACAGACCAAGAGATGGAATGCCATTTATAGGGAATAAATAATGTCAGTTTACTTGGGTCCAGAGTATAGGAAGAGAAGTAATATAGAATAAGACTAGAAAGGTAACAAGTCATAATTTGGAGGGATTTAAATATAAATCTGAGAATTACATATTTTTATCCCAATTATAATAGGGAGCCATTCAAGATTTTTGAGTGGAGGAATAATGTTTTAAGATGTCTGTTTTGAGAATATCAAATTATCAGTTTTGTGGAACATGAATAGAAGGAAGGGATTGGAATCATGGGAAACAATGACAAATTTACTGCAATATTAAAGGGAAAAAGTGATGAGGGCTTCAGCTGGATAGTGGATATTATAAGTAAAGAAGATAGATAGAAATGAGGTTGCAGATTTAGAAAAGGCAAGGATTGGAGAATGATTCAGTGTGAGATGCGAGGGAGAAGGAAACAAATCAATGTGTTCCAGTATAGCCATTTAGTTTTAATATATGTTTAACTGATTCATTTAACTCAGCTCAGCAATCGTTTATTTAGCACAGACATTTGCAGAATATAATGCATGGTGTTTGGAATTAAGTTATAGTTGTTTATAAATTCATCTAAAGGAATTTTGAGATTTCTTGATATATTCACTGGATTAAGTATGGCATACTCCCTGTTCTCACTTCAAAGACAGAGATATGGAAGATAAGGATCATACTTAGGATCTCACTGATATCAAGTATTCTCAGATGAGGAAAATCTCTCTATCAATGCAAGCCAGAACTTCTTCTACAATTTAAAACATTAGAGGGATATCTAAAGTAATAAAAGTGTAAGTTACTTACTGAGGATCACACAGCCAGTTAATACCAAAAGTTTCATAGTTTCTAAAATTAGTTCTTTATAAATTTTAAAACACTACTAACTTTTTGGTAGAGAAATAGGAGTTAGAATTTATGGTTTTAGTAACATGCTCTAGATACCTGGATCTATATGCTAACACAAAGGAGATATATAATGAAGAATTGTATAAATGCTTATGTTTATTTCATTAAATATTTCTCAATTACATGTAAAAAATGTTAGCATTCTTTTTAAAAATGTTAAGTTCCTTATTTTCCCTCCCTTTCCCCCCTTCTTTCTCCTTGAGAAGGCAAATAATTTAATAACAATTTTACGTGTGAAGTTTTGCAAATTATACTAGCCAGGTTACAAAAGAAAATGCAGGCTAAAAAAATAATTAATATAAAGTAAAAATAGTATGCTTCAGTCTATATTCAGAATACATCAGTTCATTTTCTGGAGGTGGGTAGCATTTTTTATTATAAATCTATCAGAATTTTTTGGATCATTGTTCATATCAGTTCATATAGTCTTTTTTTTTAATAAAACCTTTTCTTTGTCTTAGAATCAACACTGTATTGGTTCTATGGCATAAAAATGGTAAAGTCTAGGCAAGGGTTTGGGGGGGGGGGGGTTAAGTGACTTGCCCAGAGTCACACAGCTAGGAAGTGTCTGAGGCCAGATTTGAACCCAGGAACTTCCCATCTCTGGACCTGGTTCTCAATCTACTGAGTGACCTAACTGCCTCAAAGTCTTTCAAGGTTTTTCTGAAATCATTTTGCTTTTCATTTCTTATAGCACAAAGTATTCCTACCCTCCTGCACATATGGGTCCTTATCCTTTTTCTCTGACTTCTTTGGCCTTTGTCCCATTTTTGTCTGATAGCCATTCAAAGGCTATGGACAGTTAGAAATTTTGGAAATAGTTCTAAATTGCTCTCCAGAATAGTTTAATCTGTTCACAATTCCACCAACAGTGGGTCAGAATGTAGATTTTTCTATATCTCCTTCAAGATTTGTAATTTTCTTTTTCTATCATATTAGCCAATCTAACAAGCGTGAAGTGGTGCCAAAGAGGTATTTTAAATTTACATTTCTTTAATCAATAGTGATTTGGGATTTGTTTTTTTCCATCTGACTTTTGATTGCATTTATTTCTTCTGAAAGTATGAATCCTTTGACTATTTTTGAATTTCAGAAAGACTCCTCTTCGTATTTGACTCAGTTCTTTTTATATTTAAGAAATGAGGCCTTTGTCAGTGAAAATTGGTGTGATTTTTTTTTCAGTTTCTTACTTTGCTTATGGTCTTAGCAGCATTAGTTTTGTTTGTACATAACTTTTTTAATATAATCAAAATTATACACTTTATATCTCATAATGCTCTCTATTTCTTATTTAGTCATGAATTCTCCCCTTATCCACAGAGGTGACAGGTAGAATTTTCCACATGCCTAATTTGTTTTTGATATCATCATTATTGTCTCCATCATATTCCATTTTTAATCATATCTAAGTCTACTAGATGAGATTTTGGTCTATACCAGATTGTGCCTATTTTCCAGATATCCCAGCAATTTTTGTTAAATAGTGAGTTCTTGTCCCTAAGGCTTGAATTTTGGAGTTTATGAAATGCCAAGTTATTATAGTCATTTACTATTGTAGAATATATTTATACATGTTTATGCATGTATGTATACATATGAGAAAATATGTATGTAGATGTGCGTATATATATAAATGTGTATATTATATGTGTGTATATGTATATATATATATATATATATACCCCTAATATTCTTGATCTCTTTTCTTGCAAATGAATTTTTTATATTATTTTTTCTAGGTACATAAAACATTTTTGGTAGTTTGAAAGATAAATCACTAAATAAACTAATATAAATAGAATTATTATTTTTATTATATTGATTCAGCCTAACTATAAATGATTAATATTTCTGTAATTGTTTAGATCTGACTTCATTTACGCGAAAGGCATTTTGTAATTATGTTCATATAATCCCTGCATTTTTCTTGGCAGGTAGACTTCTAAGAATTTTATAATGCTTACGGTTATTTTAAATGGAAATTTTATTTCTCTCTCTTCCTGATGGGTTTTGTTGGTAGTACATCAAAATGCTGATAATTTATGTGGGTTTATTATTTTCCAACTTCCTGAAGTAGTTGTTTCTAAATAGATTTTTAGTTTTTTCTCTACAATTCTCTAAGTATATCAATGTATCTTCTGCAAAGAGTGGTGATTTTATTTCTTCTTTTTGCCTAGTTTAATTCCTTTAAATTCTGTCTTTTCTTTTATTGGTATAGCTAGCATTTCTAGCAAAATATTGAATAATATTGGTCATAATGGGAGTTATTGTTCCATCTTTCATCTTTTGGGGAAGGCTTTTAGCTTATCTCCATTACAGATAATTTTTTCTGATACCACATTTTATTTTAAGGAAACTCTACTTATCCTTGTGTTCCTAGTGTTTTTTTTTTCAAAATAAGAATGAGTTGTATTTTCTCAAAAGTTTTTCTTCATATATTGAGATTATCACACAATATTTGTTAGTTATGTTATTGATATGATCAGTTACATTGATAGATTTCCTAAGCTTTGCATTTCTGATATAAACGTCAGTTAAACATTATGGATGATCTTTCTGATATATTATTATTAAGAAAATATTTTATGTATTTCTGTCTTTCTTTTTTCTTAGGTTTAGATATCAGCCTCATATTTTTGATATAAAAGGAATTTGATAAGATTTCTTCATTAACTTTTTCCCTAAATAGCTTATACAGTTTTGGAATTTATTGTTCTTTAAATGTTTGTTAGAGTTCATTGTTTAATTAAATATTTTTAATTTCTTCTTCTTATAGTTATAATTGCATTGCTCATTCATTGGTCTGGTCATTATTTTATTAATATAAGTGTTTAGAGATGAAAATTTCCTCTCAGTATTGCTTTGGTTGCAATCCATAAATTTTGGTGTTTTAGCTCATTGGTGAAATTTTCTTTAATGAAATTATTTATTGTTCCTCTAATTTGTTCTTTGGATTGTTGATTATTTAGTTAGATATTTTTATTTTTGTCCATAATTAATTTCTAATCTCTGTTTCCCTGGCCTTAAACAGGAAAATAACTCTCTGAAAAAGTAAGCACAAAATATCAAATAAGAAAATTAGGATTTGACAAATGAAAGCTAATGATTCCATAGGACAGCAGGAAACAAAACAAATTCAAGAGATTAAAAAAATAGATGAAAGTCTGAAATATCTCATTGGGGAAAAAAAAAGTCTTGGAAAACAGATCCAGGAGAGACAACTTAAGAATCATTGGCCTGCCCAAAAAACATAACTTCCCATATCCAATTTTTCTAAAATTATATTAATCTCCTCAAAATCATCTTGTTTATTTTATGGTTGGCTTTATTTAGTTCTAAGAAGGAAAAGTTGAGGCCTCTCACTGTTAATTTTCTCTTGTAACATACTTAACTTTTCCTTTAAGAATTTGAATGCTTTGTCTTTGGTGCATATATGTTATCTTCTGATATCACATTAATTGTCTAGGATATCTTTTATAAAAATATAATTTCTCAGCTTTTGTCACTTATTTAGTTCTATTTTTTTTTACTTTTTTTCTGAAATCTTTATTGCTACCCCTGTTTTTTTTTCTAAACCTTAGCTTAAGCATAATAGAGTCTGATCTAGCCCTTTATTTTAACTTTATGTGTTTCTCTCTGTTTCAAATGTGCTTATTTTAAACAGCATAATGTTGAATTTTATTTTTTTTTTGTCTTTAGAGTTATTTCTGGGGGTTCTGTAAGTTTGGTGTATTTTTAAAATGGTATGGTCTAAGGGATGGTGAGGTCACTGTTCTCTTGGCCTAAACTCTAGTCTTTACCCAGGAAGAGAGCTTATTCTCCTGGAGTCACTAGAATTTATGTCCTCTTCACGTTGAAATTGTAACCAGACTCCTTGCTCTCCTACAGCCATAAGTGATAGTACCCCTGTTTGCCTTGGAACTGAGACCATGGCCCATATTCTTCAGTAGTTGCAAGCACAGTTTTCTTCTTTTGCCCTGAAACTGTGATCCAGAACTGCATAGGGGCAATGCAGTAAGATCCTGAACCCAATGCCAACAAATGGTTGCATGTGATCTCTTTCTGACCAATTGTCCAACCCCTTTATTATATGTCTTCTGAGAGTTCCAGAATCTGCTTCAGTGGCTGTTGAAGCTACCTCCAAGGCTTACTACTAGTGTTGCTGTAAAAGCCTGACTACCACCCAACTGTGGTGACTTCCTAAATTCTCTTAGATTGGAAAATTGTTTTACCCCATTCTACCCCATTTTTAATTGTTTATCCCATTCATTTGTTGACTTTGCCACTCTAGAATTCAATTTATGGCATTATCTTTAAAGTTTTTTTAGAGTAACCTTAGACTACTTCCAATGAGTAGGTAGAATGTAAAACACACTAAGGACAGGGACTATTTTATCTTCATTTTTATAATCTCAATTGTTGTTCCTGACAAATAGTTAAAGCTTAAGAAATATTTGTGATGATAAAGGTTTTGTTAACTAGAAATAATGTAATTTCTAAAACAAACAAACAAACAAACCTAACAACCTATTCTTTCATCTTGAAAATCCCACCTCTGATTCAGAAACTACCTATGTGACCATGAAAACACTATAATTCTCTTGGTTTCAGTTATATTCATAACAACTTCAGTTATTCATAACATAAAGAAGATACACTTTGTTGCCTCTTTTTTTTGTTGCTAAAAGATAATTTATTAAAGACTATGCTAGAATCTCCTACAACAATGGCACATACAATGATTAAAAACAGCAAAAATGCCTTGGTTTCTTGTTCAGTATTTGGGCAGTGTATATGTGGACAACACCAAGTTCCCAAGAATCCTAGAAGCATGCCAGGGTAATCCAAGTCCCACTTCATATAGCTGTACAAGTGTCTTTTAACTCTAGCCCTATGATCAAAAGTAAATATCTTGCTACTAAAATGGGTCAAATCTATAACATCATTCCACTTTTCCTATTTTTTCCTTCAGAGTTACAACCATGCCCAGAAAGATTAAAACATATTTAGTTCATTCTAATATATAAAATGTATATTTCATTATGATAATTCAAATTTAAAATCATCAGAAAGGTTACAAGTATTTGCTAGAAATTTTAATGATTTAAAAATGTGCTTATGTAAAAAGAAATCTTCCGTGTTTGGCCAAGTTCTCATTCCTCTTCAGCATAACTTTCATGTAACTAGTACATGCTGTGAAAGACCATAAAAAAGTGGATATTTCTGCAAATAGTGAAATTGCTAAGTACAATTGCCAAACACTTAGATAGGCTTTACTAATATAAGAGAAACAATCCCAATGCTAGAAATGAAATTTAGCACCATCAATTAAACTTCATTGAGTATCCATTTAGTGCCTAGTACTAGTCTAGGGGACAATATTCTGTTATAGCATGATATCTCTTGTGGTTGCTTCTGTTCAAAGCTCATTTCCATCCATCAGTAAACTGCCAGAATTTCCTCTAAAGTGCTGAAACCAGAAGGCAAAGTTCAGAAGGAGATCACTTCAAAATCCTTTTTGGGCATAGAAAGGGAAGAGGCACATGGCCTGAGTATTAAACCCAAAACAAGTGAGATTTAGACCCATTTGAATATATCATTGCACCAGTTTCCATGGCAAATCATTTAAATAACAGCTTGGAGATAAAGCTCTAGCTAACAAGCCCCTCTAGGCTGTCTTGGAATAGCTTGAAACTTCCATGCCATTTCTATATAAACATCTGAATGGATTATTTGTAAACTTGAAAGCAGCCAATATTCATTGATTTTCTATTTTGAAGTTAGCTATTTTACCTACCTTTTGGTAGATAAATGAGAAAAAAGTAAATTTGCAAACTAAAGCTTGAATCCCAAAACAAGTAGATGATTCTGAGCTTATGCTCAATAAGAGTGTTGTAAGGATCCCTTCCATCCCATGTCTAAAATATTCATATCCTGAAGAGCAAGTGATTTACTGTGGCAAAATAATTCATGAAAATATTTTGAAATTACCAGTGAGACCACTCTGTGAATTCACATTTTTTTGCTGTGCAAGAAAGGATTAGAATACCAGAAGGCTCTAGGATTTCTCTGGTGGTAGGAACTTGTTTCATAAGTTCCCTACATAATAGTGATCACAACCCATCAATGATTTAGTACATTAATTCCTAGTGAATGGTCAAAAGGCTAGTATTTGTTAGAGAAAGGATTTGAACCCAAGTCTAACTGAATCTAAGCCCAATACTCCCCACTATTGTCAAGCTCGTTGTAGAAATATATATATATATATATATATATATGTATATATATATATGTAATTTATCCAATATCTAAAAAATGCATTATTGCACAAAAATTTTTTGTGAAAACTCTTTAATGATACACATTAACAACTTGCTTGCAATTTATACTCTTAAAAAGATTGCTGTGGTATTAAAGCTAAGTGATATCTCTGGTGATAGAACTAGTATATCAGATTTAATGCTTGGAAAGAGGTTTCTGGACTCTAAGTTCAGTCCTCTATTGACAATGCTGCTTTCTGTTCTAGATGAGGTTTTTCTTTTATGCTTTTGCTCCCAAATCAATGAATGCCTCCACTAATTATATTAGAACATCTTGAAAACGGTATCAGGATTAGACTGGACACTGCTGAGGTAAGATTATGCCCTGTTATATTCAGTTGAAATCTGCCAGAACAAAACAAAAATGTTCACAATCTATGAGGTGCATTTTGGTTAAGTAGAAAGTAGGTTGAAATAAACTATAAATTTCTTAATGGGGGAGAGAATTTTATCTGGATATGTGCATTCTCCTTTTTTCAACACACAAAAATAGCACTCAATGACATTAAAAGACAACACATTATAAAAGGATTAAAGGAAATACTTTTTTTAAACACAACTCATTACCACAGGATTTTACTGAAGCAAATAGTTTAGTATGATTAAAAAAGGATTAGAATTAATGAATGAGAAGAGTATCTGTAGTTACATTAGCAGAGGATAAAAAAGATAAAGGCTATAAGTTCCCATGCTTCAGTAATAAAAATTAGAAGATAACTAGCTAAGCTTAGGAAAATATTTCCTCTCTTAGTCTTCTGTTGCATTATGAGAGTCTAAATGACTCTCTCCAAATCATACAGCATTGTTCTTTTCCAGGATTTTAATATCAGACGAAATGGACCATGGGTTTCCTCCCACTTGGAAATTCCAATGTCCATAACTGGATAGAGCCCATATACCTATTACTTAGGCTATCAGAGTGCAGAACAATGGAAAGAATTATAGTCACTTCTTAATTGGGCTATATTTATCAAACTGATGATCTAGAGTTGAGAGGTTTTGTATCCTATTTCTAAACCTTTCAACCACCTACTCAGAAAATGCATTTTTCTAAATAAAAAAAATATCCCTGAAGAGACAAGATATGGACCTTTGTTTTAAAGAAACAAAGAAAATTTGCTCTCTAAATAGAATTTTCTACTGTGGCTCCAAGCACCTGATTTCACAAATAAGAAACCTCCTACCAGCCTTATGTTCTTCTGAAAAGATGTCCCCTTTCAAGTTATGCCTCTTGGTCCAATAAAAATCAATGAACTCAAGACCCAGTATAATATGCCACAGAAATCCATTTAGAAAACAATTGCTTCATTGAAAGCTCATCTCCTCCTGCTATCAGAAATTGCTAGAAATGTGATTTTGCAACAAGAGTCCCATTTCTCATCTTGAAATGGATTGGAGCAAATGTAAAGTCAATGCTTAGATAGATGCTAGGCCTTGGGTGAATGCCACAACGCAATATTCAATGGGGAGTACTGATGGATGTCTGTTTTGTATAGTTACTCAGCCAGATAATGGGACAAATTCTCATGAGTCTTCTTAAAACACCAATGGGTTTCTTGCAATTAATATTACCAAAGAGACTCTGAAAGACACACAAAAGGTGAAGAATTAGTGCTGAGTAGGCAAATGCAATCATCTTTACCCTGTACACAGATGTTCTTCTAAGAATATATAATTTATTTGCTAGGTTTTATAGATCTCAGTTTATTATATACCCAAGGATGTCCTTTTTTGAGAAGCACCCATAATTAGATTGTAAATGAAAGAACACTGCTAAGAGTTCTTCCCACTATTTAATAGAATAAGGATGAGAGTAAAAAGGGAGGTAGACATAACAAGCTCATGTCTACTGGATTTTTTAAAAAAATAAATAGGTACATATTTTTATGATCAAACTGTTTTTGCATTGGCATCAGGCAATATATTTCATACATGATAGTGGTAGGGGTGAAGGAAGGGTACAGATGCCCTTGAAATGCTACTGAAATGGAAAAATACCTCTTTACATTTGAAGAGCTGAAGCTGAAAAGAAAGAATAGCCTCTCTTAGATAGCTATTAGAAGGATGATGAGTGATTTTTTTTTTTACTGGACCTTCCTTAGTTTTTTAGCGGCACACTATAAGAGAAATGAAGTGATATGATGAGATTTCTTTTATAATTCTTATTTGAAGGTGTCAAAAGTTATCATTCTCCATGAAGGTTGCTTATACTGTAATTTTAGCACTTTGAGAATTCCACTTACCTTTTGATCCCTAGGCACATGCTGTTGTGAGGAAGAAGTAGGGAAGTTATGATAACGTCACACAGAGGCAAAACACAATGAGTAAGTTTTACCACTGGGTCACATGATTATTGTCCATTGTTCAAGCTCTACCATGAATTCTTTGTAATTGGATGATTATTAGTAAACTGAGTAGCCTTACTGTCTGCCTTATTCAGGTGAATAGCACTTTTGTATAAACAAAGTGTATAGGTTTTCATCTGTCATTTACTGGTCTTTGAATTCAGGTAAATCGATGAAAGATTTTTAGATTGTTTCTCCAAGCATAAAATATACAATGGGTTGAATATAGTATTTTCTTATAGACTAGCTAGGATTTTAAAGTACATTAGGGTATACAATGTACATTCTGTTATCTCCTTTATTCTAGCCATGCAGATTTAGAGAAGTATTAATCTGTGTTGAAATGAAGGGATGGAGGTAGGATGGTAGGAGAAAGGAGAGAGGAAGGTAGAGGAAGGGAAAGGAAGAGATAGCGGTCCCAGTGGGGAAATTGACCAGAGCCCTCAAATGAATGATTAGAGAGCAAATTTAGGGTTTGAATAGCTAGGTTTTATTTTAATTAGAAAGGGAAAGGTCTAGGGAAAACTAAGAGGTAGGAAGAAAGGGAAAAAGGTGCCAAGAGAGAGATCAGTGTCTTAGGGTAGAGAGAGCCCAGCCAGCCTCCAAGGTAGAGAATGAGAAAAGGTGCCAAACTTTCCCTTTTATACTTTCCCTGAAACCCTCCCCAAAGGAAGTGGGAGGTGTCAGGGGAAGTTGTAGCAGAGAGAGTAATAATTTCAAATGACACAAATCCCATTCTATAGATAAGAAAACCTAAGAGAAGTTAAGTATAAGGTAGACATAAGATTGCTGCTCTGGCAATATTCATACCCAATTCTGTCTGACACCAAATCCATTTTACTTCCTAGTTGCAAACTTTCTAAGGGAAGAGTAATTCTTGACCACTTTTTGTCATTTTTGTATTTATGTGTCCAGAAATTGTGGTAGTGACATGTAGTAGACAATGAATATTTGGTAAATTGGATTTTAAAAGTTAAATGTTTTAATTAGTATTATGAAATGTGGCAAGATGTAGATGACAGATAAGGCCAAGGAGCTCCAGTTGCAGTAGGGGGAATAAAAGCCCTTAAAGCTTTTCCTCATTCACTTACAAAGCCAGTCTTTTCCCTCCTACTCTGAGTCTCTGATTGGACTTGTTTAAATATAGTCCCAGTCCCCAGCCCTTGAGTCCTAATTTCTGGGACATGTTGCTCTGGGACTTTTTGCCAGCCCCCTGCCAGAATGCCACATTGTCATATGTACATGGTCAGTCAAAGACAGGGCTAGTATTAAGAATCAGTTTTCAAACTGTGAGTACAATTTATATTAAATTCACAAAGGTACTAGAAAGTAATAGGGAGAAAGGAATCATATGTGATAGGAAGCATTCTAGTGAGGAGGTAGAGATGTTCACACAATGAATTATGCTAGGAGTGAAATAACCGTAGCTTGAGTCCATTATGAAACTGCAATCCTAGTGAGATACTCATCAGTAAGGTGAACAAGTCTTGGCTGGAGGCAAATCAAAGTGGGCAAGGCTGCTGATGAGCAAAGGGAGCAATTTAGAGAGTGAAGAGGTCTGGGAGTATTCAAGAAGTAAATGTGTTTTCCCAATAGTGATAAGGATAATAAGAGGAAGCTTGAGGAATTGCTGGTCACTAGTAAATTTGAACTGGCTTGAATATGTCAGGTCATTTACATTATATTTGATCTCAGACCTTATCAGCATTGCCCATTCATGCTTTTCACATACAACTCTGAAAAGATCAGTTAAAAGACTCCAATATTATTCCTATTATTAATTTGAAGAGGCCAGAAATTAGTTTTATTTAGATCAATTTACCCAGCTATGTAAGACAAAGAAATATGAATACACATGCTTGAACTAAGATATGTGTATGATTCAAAAGAAACTTTTCCACATCAGCAACTTCACCTAGCCTTATCTTTCCAATATTCTTATACTTTATTCCTGTTCATATATTCAATCATTTGCCATACTGACTCTCTTACTGCTTCTCACCTCTAACACTTTACCTTTTGCTTTGTGATTTTGCCTCCAAATTATGCAGTGTGCTCATTTCTCATGTCCACCTTTTAGAATCCCTTACTTCCTTAAAGACTCAGCTAAAACATCTTCTCAATGTGTCTATTTCTGGTCCTTTATTCCCCCAACTATTAGCATTTCCACTCCAAGGTTACCTTCAATTATATTTTATATGTTTTTGTTTGAATCTATATTTAATAAATGTTTAATAACACATTTGTTCCCTTCCCTTCCTTTATGTATATTTTATATCTATATGTATACATGTTTTCTTTCTTTTAGAATATAACTTCTTTGAGGGCAAAGGTGATTATACTTTTGTTTTTATATCTTCAATACTTAATACTATGCCTGGAAGATAATAAAAGCTATATAAATACTTGATAGATTAATTATTTTTATGTAATTTTCCCATTTATAAATCTACCACAAAGGTTAATCAATGTTATAGGGGTCTTTCACTCTCTCAATGATATGTGTATCCTAGGAGAAGCTGTATCTTATTGCTTAGTCAACTAATTAGCCTCTTTTGTGATATACATTGCATTGAGTCTCTATGATTCTTTCTTTACAAATATTTCCCAATTGACTAATTGCCCATAAAATATAATCTAAAACTTTATTTTTTAATTCAGTAAACATTCATTAGCACCTTCACAAGGTACTATGCTAGGCCAATGCATGATATCAGGCTTTACTGACATTAAACACAATCCTTTTAAAATCTACTGATTGCTTTATATGTATATCATATTCCCAAAGAAGATACAATTCACATTGGAGTTACCAGATATTATAGGTAAAGAATTCGTGGGAAACTTTATAAAGCCACTGCCATTTCTTTGAAAATAAAGCTTTATCTTACATTCCATCTTCTGGAACATTGATGTTATTCTTGGATTTTGTGAAAATGGATTTATGCTTCCTAAACTTACTTGAGATTTTTCTGTCAGGCAGCTGTTTTAATACTCTGCAGTGGTGACACTGTCTTTCTGATAGAAGAGTAGATTAAGGACCCTTCGTTAAGCTCTGATAGTTAGGTAGGTACAGAGGATCTAAGTTAAGATGGTACTGGATTGTATGGACTAAACAGGAGGTTATTGGTAGAGTAGATAGTGTTGGAGCTGGAATCAGGAAGACCTGAGCTCAAATCTAACTTCAGACACTTATTAATTCTGTGACCCTGGGCAGGACACTTAATCCTGTTGATTAAGTTTGTTCATCTGTAAAATGAGCTGGAGAAACAATAGGCAAAAAGCACTCCTGTGTCTTTGCCAAGAAAACCTGGAGATCTTGAAGAGGGAGGCACAACTGAAATGCCTGAACAATAGAGATACTAAGAAGCCAGAGTGTTCAGGGAATTGCCTCCTTTATGGGAACTGTCCTCATGTCTTCACCCAAGGTATTCTCTGTTTTTCATCCAGAGTCCCCTTTCTGAATAGATGCTGATTTAAGTTTATTATACAGCAGTTTTATATCAAAACCATCATAGAATGTTCTAAGGGAAGAGAGAACAAACCCTAGTTCTTATATTCTGTTAACTTGTTATTTAGTCCCTGAGATGAATATGTCTTATAAAATATGCCTTTTTGTTGTTTTTTCCCCTTAGGAGCTTTCAACAAGAATCCTTGTTTTGCACTTTGAAGCCTACTAACAGACACAGTGATGATGGTTCCCCAACATTGAAAGTTCATAATGGAACTTAGCACTTTTGAGCCCCAGTCCAGTCATGCTACTAACTGGATTTTTGCCCTTGAATATGTCAGGTACATATCATGAACACACAACCTAATTTGGCTAATTCTAAATATTATTTAAATCTATTTTACTGGGTCTTGATATGTGTTTTCAACATTTTTGTCTGAGTAAGGAATATGTCTTTCAGGTAACAGGCTTAACTGATATTTATTATATTTCAGTAAAAATAATACCTTAAATTAATACAGTTTTTTGAGGTTTGTAGAGTGTTAGCATTATCTTATGTTTTTAGAACAACTCTGTGACATAGGTATTCTTACTATGTCTGTTTTATAAAAGAGAAAATTGAGGAAGAAAGAGTTTAAATATTTTCCCTAGTTTACCTAGCTGGAAAGTACTTGACCTAGAATTTGAACCTAGTTATATGAACCGAGTTCAGTATCAATTTACTTTTATCTGTTTAAGTAACTTGTTTCTTTGACACATTCTCCTACTTTAAATCATGTGTTGTCAGTTTACTTTTAGTTAACCAAGTTAATGTCTTATAATATGTGAAATAATTGCAATTTCTCTCATCTTCTTTGAAACATACTTTTCATTTTATCAATAGATGCTTGGTTTTCTCAAGATCATTAAGAAAATCAAATTGCTATATATTTTATCCTACTCTAATAAGGAGATGAGATGATATTTCAAAATATGTATTACTATCTAAGTTTAACTGCCCAAATAAGTTCATGATTAACTTGAAAATTTTTATCTCAATGTCAGAATGCTAGATTTGTGTAGTGTTAATTAAGTTTATCCCAATCTACTTCCCATCATTAATGATGGGAAGCACAGAAACATAATGAGACTATTTTATTCAATCTATATTATGCAAGTCTGCTGCACAAGGTAATAAGGAACCTGTTGGTTCCCTAAAGGCTTGTATTAAGAGCTGTTTATGAACCAAAAGGAACTTTTCTACATCAACAATTTATGAGGACCCATAGGTCTTTGAGCGAGTCACCCATAAACCACTCAACAGAGATAATATTCAGAAATTATGTTTTCTTCCACTTGAACAAGACTACTATAGGCTGACAATTGTCTTGAGAAATACTGCATCCATCAGACATAGCTTGTACTTAGGGAGAGATTTTAACAAGGAACCTAGGGCTGAAATCTTTGAGTATTCTAATCATTGCAGTATATTGGAAGTGGGCAAATGATGAACTTATAGGAAAATTAAAGCAACACTGTCAGTCAATTCTTTCTCAGTTCTTTGGGATAATGGGAAATAATATATTTCTGGTGTTGGTTAACAAACATATTTCTCAGGAAATAGGTTCAGGGGATCCATGATCTCATCATTATTGTCACTTTTTCATGAATATAAATCATTATCCATCAATGCCTCCTTGTCCATAACCTTGCACAAACATATGTACATAAAATCTTTCTCTCATTCTTTTTAATATTTCATGGTTACCCAGTGATGCATTCAGGACTTCATTCTTTCTATGCATCTTGCATACCTTCCTTTTATAGTCATATATGTCTTTGATGACATCTTTTATGACACTTTTCATATGTTGGTTGTCATTGCTATTTTATAACCTGCTTATTTTCACATGCATCTTTCTTTTGCCCTTTGAGTCCCAAGACATCTTGATTCCTCTAAAAGCATGGCTGTCTATTATTTGTTTCATCATTAACATCAGTTTCACCATTCGACATTTCACCATGTAATGCAGGGAACTTGCTGCAATGCAGGGGGAAGAGTAGTAGATGGTATAAGGCCAGCCCAAAGGGGCCTTTAGGCAGGAGTAGAAGTTGGTATGGGTAATAGGGGTTCTGCACCTAAGCTGAATGAAAGGCAGATGAAACTCTCTCACTAGTAAATCCAAGACCCCTTTAAGATCAGGATTCTGTGCCTCTGCTTGGGAGATGGAAAATAATTCTATTGGACAGTTGATGTGGTCACCAGGAAGGAGGCTGGCACTTCCTGAAACTAACTGTTTGATAAAGTTTGTCAGCTGGAGCTAATAATCTGATCTGACTGCTGTTGTTACTTTGGTAAGGTAAAGGCAATGACTTCAAAGATCTTTAAGCTTGAAGGTTAAATGGGTTTATTGGTAATAATTTGGATCAGATAAAAGGGAGTTGGAAAGTGGGTGAGGTAAGATAAGATCTTGAATAAACAATTTCACTAAACTAATTTAGGTAATGCTGAAGGGCCTTCTTAAGGTGCAGCAGTATAAAAATGCCTTGAGGGCAATCTCAACTCTGTTACTCTTGGTTGCTGACCCAGGGTTGCCAAGCCCTGGGCCAGATGGTGATATCTTGATGGTAGAATTTGTCACTTGTTTTCAATAAGGGTTGTTGGGTCTGCATGAGCTGTTGAAACGGGCTAGTTATGGTAGTTGTTCCTACCTATCTAAAGAATCTAACCCAGAACCACCCAGACCACCGTTTTCCTCCCTAAACCTGAAGATCAGAGCCAGAATGAAGTCAGGGGTCTGGGGACAGCCTTTTATACCCTCACTTCAAGTGTCACCCTGGCACCCAGCCTGTGTCCTCCGCCAGTTTCTCTGTTCTATATTTGTAGAATTTTATCCATAACAACCATCAGAAATTTTAAAAAGGTATAACTTATTTCCTTTTTTCAGATTTACACAATTTTCTAGAAATAAGTACTTGTGCCCCAATTCTAAAATTTAGAATATTAATATTTAATAAGTGATGTGGGGGATTATGATATTTGGTCTAATTTTATACTTACATGCTATTAACTATTTTTTCCCTTCTCAGGAAATGGATCAATATTCTTAGCCTAGGTATTGTTTTTCTGGTATTCTCTAATGGGAGTATGCAACAGAGGGGAAGAAGTATCCTCATAAAGAAATTGCCCTTCCTTCATCCCAGAGCTGGAATGGGGAGATTAAAAAGGACACATAATAAGACTATTTCTATTTCTACCATCAGAATGATCAGGGGTAAAGCCAAGGTGGCAGAGTAGAAGCAGGGAAAGCTCAAAATCACCATAAGAATCCACTCCAACAAATCTTAAAATAATGCCACAAAATGAATACTGGAATGAAAAGAAAACAAACAAGGAGATAGAATGAAGCAATTTTCATTCAGAGAACAATTCAAAAAGTAAGCAAAGATCATCTGGGTCACTGGGGTGAGAGGTAGCATAGCCAGCAGGAGGCTACAATAAGGAGTAAAGAGCAAGCCCACCACCCCCAATTCACATCTACTGTTCCAGTTTCTGAACCTGAGCCAAAGCTAACATTAGAACCCTGAGACCCAGACTAAGTCAGCAGCAGTGCAACCCACAACACTCCCTGCAACATTCCAAGAAAACCTGCAATAAGGTCCAGAATTCCAATCCAAGATAATCTGTGATGCTCACCCGATCTGTGTAAACCCAGAGCAAATATAGGTGCTCCAGATCAAGATTTTTTCTAAAGACCTGAATCCCAATTGGAGGCAGTCTGTGAGGCATTCCTGATTGTTGTAAACACAGAGCTAGGCTCCCAGATCCCCATCAAAAAGGGTGTTGGCCTATGGGACCAGACCTAGCTAGCCCTTACAAAAGTTCAAGAAGGTACTCTAGGAAAAGGTAGTCTATAGCCTGACCTGATAAAGCCCAAAGTGAGACCAAAAGCCCAAGCCTGAGGTTAGATCTTGAGCCATCAGCAGTCTCAGAGTGTGATTCAATTGGCAGTGGGAGATGACTTTCAGAGCTCCCATCCCACAGGCTTTTTATACCACCTTGGAAGAATTGAAACTGGCAAAAATCTAGAAATAAGACTAAGAGTAGCATCAAGGAAGAAATAAAGTTTAAGAGAGTGCCCTATCCTTACTGAGAACAGAGTCTACCTTTAAAATAAAAATGAAAGTCAAGAAAAAGGTTGGGAAAATGAATAAATATTTAAAAAATTAAACATAGAAAAATTTTATGCAGACAAAGACCAGGGCACAGACATAGAAGGGAAAAGTGAAATCAAAGCAAACACATGCAAAGCTTCAAAGAAAAATAAGAATTGGTCTCCGATTCTGGAAGAGCTTAAAATTATTTTTTAAAAATCAATAAAGAGAGGCAGAAGAAAAATGAGGAAGAGAAATGAAAGAAATGCAAGAAGAAATGGGCCAAATGAAAAAGGAAGCTCAAAAGCTCACAAAAGAAAACCATTTTTAAGAATTAGAATGGGGAAACTAGAAACTGATGACTTTAGGAGACATCAAGAAAAAATAAAACAAAATCAAAAAAAAGAAAATAATGGAAGAAAATGTGAAATATCTCATTTTTAAAAAGCTGACCTGGAAAATAGATCCAGGAAAGATGATTAAAAAATTACTGGGCTACATGAAAGCCATAATAATAATAATAATAATAATAATAATAATAATAATAATAATAATAATAATAATCTGGCCATCAAAATACTAGAAATTATAAAAGAAAACTAACTTGATATTCTTGAACAGAAGAGTAAAATAGAAATGAAAAGAATCTATATATCACTTCTAGGAAGAAATCCCTAAAAGATGAATCCCAGGATTATTATAGATAAATTCAAGAATCCCCAAACCAAGGAGAAAAACTGCAAGCAGTCAGAAAGAAGCAATTCAAATACCATGGAGCTAGTTATGATTTCATTGATCTTTGTGACCTCCACATTAAAGAACTGGAAGACATGGAACATGAAATTCTGGAAGGTGGAAGATATTGGTTTACATCCTTGAATCACCTATCCAGGAAAACTGAGGATTTTTAAGGGGAAAAAATAGTCATTCAATAAAATAGAAGATTTCCAAGCATTCCTAAGGAATAAGCCAGATCTAAAAAAATTTTTTTGAAGCCCAAACACAAGACCCAAGAGAAGCCTAAAAAGTTAAATAGGAAAGGACTCAGTAAGGTTAAACTGTATGTATTCCTTTACAGAAAGAGGATATTTTTAACTGTTTTAAATATTTTTTTATTAGTAAAGGAGTTTGAGTATACATGGACAGAAGGTGTGGAAATAAGCTGATTAGGATGACATGATATGAAAAAATCAAGGGCTGAGAAAGGGGATTCTACTGAAATAAAAGGGAACAGAGAGATGGAATGGGATAAATTATTTCATTAAAAGAGGTGTGAGAAACTATTAAAGAGGTGTGAGAGGGGAGGATGAGGATGGTGATGGGCAATGCTTAAATGCTTGCTCTCATTGTAATTGGCTCAGAGAGGGAATAACAGCTATACTCATTCAAGTATGGAATCCTACTATATCCTATAGAGAAGTTGGAAGTGATTAAGGCAAGAGGGATGGTAGTAGAAAGATGGGAGTGGACAGTGGTGATTAAAAGTGAATGACTTGGGAGGAGGGACAGAGTGAAAGAGAAGGAGCCAGATAAGAAGGGGAAAATAAAATGGAAGGAAATAAACAATTGGTAATCATAACTGAATTTGAGTGAATGAACTCACCATTAAGAGGAAGCAGATAGTAAAGTGGATAAAAATCTGAACCTACTATTTGATGTTTACATGAAACACATCTGAGGCAGAATAACACACAGAGTAAAGGTAAGGGGCTGGAGTAGAATTTTTTATGCATCATCTAAAGTAAAAAAAAAAGTAGAGTAACAATTATAATCTCAGACAAAGGTAAAGCAAAAATGGATATGATTAAAAAAGTTAAGGAAGGAAATTACATCTTGCTAAAGGAGTATTATCAGTACTAAACATATACACATTAAATTGTATAGTTTCTAATTTTTTAAAGAAATTAAATGAACTTCAGGAGGAAATTGATAATAAAACTATACTAGTGGGGTATCTAAACTTCTCTCTTTTAGATTTAGGCAAATCAAAACAAAGAATAAATAAGAAAGAAGTAAAGGAAATGAATGACATCTTAGAAAAATTAGAATTAATAGATTTCTGGAGAGAGCTGAATGACAATAGAAAGGAATTTACCCTCTTTTCAGCAATACATGATTCCTACACAAAAAGTGACCAAAAACTATATTAGGACATAAAAATTATTTCATAACCAAATGCAGAAAATCAAAAATAATAAATGCACATTCTCAGATCATAATTAAATAAAAATTATAAACAATAAGGGTTCATGGAGAGATAAATTAAAAATTAATTGGAAACTAAATAATTTGCTCCTACAAAATGGGTGGGTCAAAGAACAATTACATGGCAAAAAATATGATAATCTGGATGGAATGGATAAATATTTACAAAAAATATAAATTGCCTAGATTAACAGAAGAGGAAATAGAATACTTAAACAACCCCATCTCAGAAAAAAGAAATTGAACAAGATATCAATGAGCTCACCAAGAAAAATCCTCAGCGTCAGATGGGTTCACAAGTGAATTCCATCAAACTTTTAAAGAATAATAATTACTCTCAATATTATATAAACTATTTTGGAAAACAGGCAGAGAAGGAATCCTAATAAATTGCTTTTATGAAACAAATATGATAGTATTATCTAAGCCATGAAGAACAAAAGCAGAAAAAGAAAATTATAGGCCAATTTCATTAATGAATATCAATGAAAAGATTTTAAAAAGGATACTAGCAAGAAGGCTATAGTAATATATAACAGGAATCAATCACTTTTGATGAGGTGGGATTTACACAAAGAATGCAGGGATGGTTTAATATTAGGAAAACTATTAGTATAATTGGCCATATAGATAACAAAACTAATAGAAATCAAATGATTATCTCAATAGCTCCATAAAAAGCCTTCAACAAAATACAACATTCAATTTTATTAAAAACACTAGAAAGCATAGAAATAAATGTACCATTCCTTAAAATAACAAGTAGCATCTACCTAAAATTTTCAAAAACTATTACTGCAATGGAGTTAAGTTAGGTGCTTTCCCAATTAGATTGGGAGTGAAGCAAGATTAACCATCATCACTACTATTATTTAATAATGTATTAGAAATGTTAGCTTTAGCAATAAGGAAAGAAAAAGAAATGGAAGGAATTAAAGGAGGCAATGAGGAAACATTCCAGGTGTAAGGAACATCCAGTGCAGATGCCTAGAATTTAGATATGGGTATCTTTTTCAAGGAATAACAAGGAGGACACTGTAAATGGATTGTAGAGTATTTGGTTGGTGGTGGGGAGGAGATAATGTGTAAAAAGGCTAGAAAGATGGAAAGGGACAAGGTCTAAATGACTCATGTGAATGACATGTAAGGAAATGGAAAATATGCTTTAAAATTTTAAGCCAGTAAGAGTTCTATTTCTGGACAAAATATAAACAGAAGAAATATTTGCTAAAACTGACACAATTTTAAAAATATCAGGAATTGATTTTCAAAATTAGTTTTGAAACAGAGAATATCAAAAGGATGGAAAAACTGCTAAAGATAATTATACACTCAGATGGATATGTGATCTCTTTAAATGTTGGTATCTCCAACAATATAGACAGATCTCAGCCCCATGATTGCCCACCTATCATAAATAGTGTTTATCCCTTTTCTCTCATACATTTACTGAAGAGCATTCTCTCCATCTCTCCATTTCTTCAGTGACCATGGAATTGGAGAGAATGAACTAATAGAAGACAGTAAGACAAAAAATTTAGGTAAGGGTAGAATAAAACAATGAAGACAAAAAAATATTGCAAACTTCCATGTGATGGTTGAGTTATCTGCAAGGGATATAACCCTTGCACCAGAAGAGAATGATAGCTATGGGCTCCGAGGAAAAATATAAAAGGCTCTAAGTTCATGAAGTGGGGCAGCTAGGTGGTGCAGTAGATAAAGTTCTAGGCCTAAAATCAAGGAGATTCATTTTACTTATTCCGAATCTGGCCTCAAAAGCTTAAGAGCTCTATAAGTAATTTAATCCTCTTTACCTCAGTCTCTTCATCTATAAAATGTGCTAAAGAAGGAAATGGAAAACCATTTCATTGTCTTTGCCAAGAAAACTTTTTTTTTCCTTCAATGTCTATTTTATTTAACTTATTATTTTTTTTGAAAATTTTTCCATGGTTATATGATTCATTTCCTTTCTCTCCCCTCCACACCACACAACCTTCTGCCCCCTGTAGCTGACGTGCATTTCCAATAGTTTTAACATGTATCATCAATCAAGAAATATTTCCATATTATTGTTAGTTGTTCTGATATGGTTGTTTAGAGTCTACATCCGCAATCATGTCCTCATCAACCCATGTTTTCAAGTGGTTGTTTTTCTTCTATGTTTCCACTCCAAAAGTTTTTCCTCTGAATGTGGGTAGCATTCTTTTTCATAAATCACTCAGAATTGTCCTGGGTCATTGCATTGCTGCTAATACAGAAGTCTGTTATATTCAATTGTGCCACAGTGTATCAGTCTCTGTGTACAATGTTCTCCTGGTTCTGCTCTTTTCACTCTGCATCAATTCCTGGAGGTCATTCCAGTTCACATGGAATTCCTCCAGATTATTATTCCTTTGAGCACAATGGTATACACTCACCAGCAGATACAACAATTTGTTCAGCTATTCCCCAATTGATGGACATCCCCTCATTTTCCACTTTTTTGCCACCACAAACAGCACAGCTATAAATATTTTTGTACAAATCTTTTTCCCAGGGGAAAAATAAAAATCTCTTTGGAGTACAAACCCAGCTATGGTTTGACTGGATCAAAGGGCAGGCATACTTTTAGCTCTCTTTGGGCATAGTTCCAAATTGCCATCCAGAATGGTTGGATCAGTTCACAACTCCACCAGCAGTGCATTAATGTCCCAATTTTGCCACATCCCCTCCAACATTCATTACTCTCCCTGCTATCATTTTAGCCATTCTGCTAGGTGTGAGGTGGTACATCAGAGTTGTTTTGATTTGCATTTCTCTAATTATTAGAGATTTAGAACACTTTCTCAAGTGCTTATAGATAGTTTTGATTTCTTTATCTGAAAATTGCCTATTCATGTCCCTTGCTCATTATCAATGGGGGAATGGCTTGATTTTTTATACAATTGTTTAGCTCTTTGTATATTTGAGTAAATAGACATCTGTCAGAGTTTTTTGTTGTAAAGATTTCCCCCTAGTTTGTTGTTTCCCTTCTGATTTTGGTTGCATTGTTTTTGTTTGTACAAAACCTTTTTAATTTAATGTAATCAAAATGATTTATTTTACATTTTGTAATTTTTTTCTAACTCTTCCTTGGTTTTAAAATCTTTCATTTCCCAGAGATCTGACAAGTATACTATTCTTTGTTCACCTAATTTACTTATAGTTTCCTTCTTTATATTCAAGTCATTCACTCAGTCAAAATTTATCTTGGTGTAGGGTGTGAGATGTTGTTCTAAACCTAATCTCTTCCATATTGCTTTACAATTTTCCCAGCAGTTTTTGTCAAATAGTGGATTTTTGTCCCAAAAGTTGGGTTCTTTGGGTTTATCATACACAGTCTTGCTGACGTCACTTACCCCAAGTCTATTCCACTGCTGCACCCTTCTGTTTCTTAGCCAGGACCATATTATTTTGATGAACACTGCTATATAGTGCAGTTTAATATATGATAATGCTAGGCCACCTTCCTTCACATTTCTTTTCATTATTTCCCTTAAAATTCTTGATCTTTTATTCTTCCAAATGAACTTTGTTGTAGTTTTTTCTGATGCAGTAAAAATGTTTCTTGGTAGTTTGTTAGGTACGGCACTAAATAGGTAAATTAATTTGGGGAGAATGGTCATTTTTATTATGTTAGCTCATCCTACCCATAAGTAATCAATGTTTTTTCCAATTGTTTAGATCTAGTTTTAATTGTTTGGGAAGTGTTTTGTAATTTTGTTCCTTTAATTCTTGTGTTTGTTTTGGTAGATAGATTCCTAAGTACTTTATATTGCCTAGGGTAATTTTAAATTATTTTCCTCTTTCTAACTCCTGTTGAGGAGATGTGTTGGAAATATGTAGAAATTCTGATGATTTATGTGCATTTATTTTGTATCCTATAACTTTGCTGAAGAGGTTGATTATTTCCACCAGCTTTTTAGTTGATTCTCTAGATTTTTTTTAAGTAGACCATCATATCATCTGCAAAGAATAATAGCTTGGTCTCCTCATTGCTTATTTTAATACCTTCATTTTTTTCTTCTCTAATTGCTACTGCTAGTGTTTCTAGTACAATGTTAAATAATAGAGGTGACAATGGGCATTCTTGTTTCACTCCTGAAATTATTGGGAATGCTTTTAATGTATTCACATTGCATATGATGCTTGTTGATGGTTTTAGATATATGCTGTTTATTATTTTTAGTAAAGACCATTCCATTCCCATTCATTTTAGTGTTTTCAATAGGAATGGTATTTGTATTTTGACAAAGGCTTTTTCAGCATCTATTGAGATAATCATGTGATTTTTGTTAGTTTGCTTGTTGATATGGTCAATTATTTAGATGTTTTTTTCTAATATTGAACCATCCTTGCATTCCTGGTATAAATCCCACCTGATCATGATAGATAACCTTCTTGATCACTTGCTAGAGTCTTTTTGCTAGTATTCTGTTTAAGATTTTTGCATCTATGTTCATTAAAGAGATTAATCTATAGTTTTCTTTTCCTGTTTTTGCTCTACCTATCTTTGAGATCAGTAAGATATTTGTGTCATAAAAGGAATTTGGTAGAACTCCTTCTTTGCATATAATGTCAAATAAAGTTGTATAGTACTTGGATGAGTTGTTCTTTGAATGTTTGATAGAATTCACTTGTGAATCCATCAGGCCCTGGAGATTTTTTTCTTAGGGAGTTCTTTGATGGCATGTTCAATTTCTTTTTCTGATATGGGATTGTTTAAGTGTTCTACTTCTTCTGCTATTAATCTAGGCAATTTATGTTTTTGTAAATATTCATACATATCACTTAGATTGCTATATTTATTGCCATATAATTGGGCAATATAGTTTTTAATGATTGCCTTAATTTCCTGTTCATTAGTGGTGAGGTCTCCCTTTTCATCTTTGATACTGTTAATTTGGTTTTCTTCTTCCCTCTTTTTTTATTAGATTTACCATTATTTTGTTTATTTTATCTGTTTTTTCAAAATACCAGCTTCTAGTCTTATTCATTAATTCAATACTTCTTTTACTTTCATGTAGCACACAAAAAAGCAGTCACATTGGAAATTGGAGGCCATCATATTTGAACCATGCTTCAAAACACTCAGCTATTCAATCAGTAAATCTGGTCATTGTTTTTCAGTATTTTATACTTTGTTGTCCATTACTTTTTTAGCCAGTAACAATAGATTTAATGATTAAAAAAAAAGAACTTGTATCCTGATGACAATAACCTACTAGCCCAATCTTCAAATTGCAGATTCCATAGGTGGAAATAATAAATGGTCAATCCAGTAAATTTCTATTCCTGCCTCTTTCTACATTTGGGTAAGGCTCACTGAGCACTATTCAATCTCTCTCCATTAATGTCCATCAATAAGCCACAGAGTCCTATGTCTTTTCTTGCCACTTGTAATCAAGACAATTGTTCTGTTCTTGAAGGAAATTTCATGGTACTTTCTCATGTTATTATTTGAGATTTTCCCCCTATATCATATTTCTGGACAGCTCTATTAAATTTCAGATAATGATTCACAAGACTACAATATATCACCCTCAGTTGAATAATCATAGAAATTGTACAGATTGAGCTTTAGAAAAGAATAATAAACACTACCAGGCTAAGATGGCTGCAGAGTAGAAGCAAGGATATTTTTCTCCTCACAATGGACCAATATAAAGTGCATCAAAAGGAAAAAAACTTAAAATCAGATGATTGAAGCCTTGAAGGTACAAAGGGTTTGGGCATTTCTACATGATAAGGGGGTAAAATTACCCCAACAAAGCAGGAGCTGATCAACCCTCCCCCACTCTACCCACCATGCCAGAGACAGAGCAAGTGCTGGGCAATATCTAGGTTCTCAGGGGCTGGCTAAGGGCCCAGATGACACAAGGAGGCTGAGGAATGTGGAGCTTGGGCTTACAGATATGGCAGAGAGGGGCTGTTTACAGCAGACACAGCAGAGATGGGAAAATTAGCCTCAGGGCAAAACCCCCTCTATATAGCTTGATATACAGAGAGCCTACCCTCCTCACTCAGACTTTTTGTCCCTATTTATTTTCTCCTTATGTCTATTAACTCTAATTTTTCCTAGATTTCATTCACATCTCTTACCTCTTATTTATTTTTTTTGTTTATATATAGCTAGATCTGATAGAGGAACTTTCAGTTGCCCCACCAGTATAGTTTTACTAACTATTTCCTCCTTAAGAACAAATAGTTTTCTCCTTTAAAAATCTGGATGCTATACCATTTGTTGGATACATGTTGAATACTGATATTTCTTTATTGTCTATACTGTCTTTTATCAGAATGTAATTACATTCTCTATCTCTTTTAATCAGATGTATTTTTACTTTGGAATTGTCAAATATCATGTTTGCGAGTCTTGTCTTCTTTTTCTCAGTTGATTCCAGTAAATTTTGCTCCACCCTCTTACCTTTGCCCTGTGTGTGTCTACCTGCCTCATGTGTGTTTCTTTTAGACAACATAAGGTAGGATTTTGGTTTTTAATCCATTTTGCTATACGCTTCCATTATATGGGTGAATTCATCCCATTTACATTCAGAGTTAGAATTACCACCTGTGTATTCCCCATCATTTTGATTTCCTCCCCTAGTCTTGCCCTTTCTTCTTTCACTATTTCCTTCTACATCAGTGTTATGCTTTTAATCAGTCCCCCTATTCCCCACTCTTATTTTACTTTCCTTCCCACCTCCTCCCTTCTTATTGCCCTCTTATTTTTCTTTAAGGTCTATTAATTTCCCTTCCTACTCCTTTTCCCTTTTTTGCTACTCCTCACCACTCTCACCCCCTTAGTTTTCCCCTCTCAACTTCCCTATAGGGTAATATAGAATTCTATACTCCAGTGATTCTAGCTGCTCTTCCCTCTCAGAATTTAGTCCACTGAGTACCATCACATGGTACATTCACAAAGATTGACCATGTACTAGGGCATAAAAACATTGCGAACAAATGCAAAAAAGCAGAAATGATAAATGCAATCATTTCAGATCATAATGCAAAAAATAATTATTAGTAAAGGTACATGGAGAGGCAATTCAAAAATTAATTGGAATTTAAATAATATGATTCTCCAAAATTTGTTGGTTAAATAACAAATCATAGAAACAATGAATACTTTCATTGAAAAGAATAACAAGTAGGAGACACCATATCAAAACTTATGGGATGCAGCCAAAGCAGTACTCAGAGGGAAAATGTATATACCTGAGTGCATATATTAACAAAACTGGGAGGGAAGAGGTCAATAAATTGGACCTGCAAATTAAAAAACTAGAAAGAGAACAAATTAAAAATCTGCAGATGAAAACTAAATTAGAAATTCTAAAAATCAAAGGAGAAATTAATAAAATTGAAAGTATAAGAACTATTGAGTTATTAAATAAGACTAGTAGCAGGTATTTTGAAAAAAAAAACAAAAAAAATAGACAAAGTATTGGTTAATCTAATAAAAAAGAAAGAAAATCAAATTAACAGTTTTAAAGATGAAAAGGGCAACCTCACCTCTAATGAAGAAGAAATTAAGGTAATTATTAAGAAATGTTTTGCCCAATTATATGGCAATAAATATGACAATCTAGGTGAAATGGGTGAATATTTACAAAATTTAAATTGCCTAGATTTACAGAAGAGGAAATAGAATACTTAAATTATCCCATATCAGAAAAAGAAATTGAACATGCAATCAAAGAACTCCCTAAGAAAAATCCCCAGGGCCAAATGGATTCAGAAGTGAATTCTACCAAACATTTAAAGAACAACTAATCCCAATACTATACAAACTATTTGACAAAATAAACAAAGGAGTTTTTATAAAATTCCTTTTATGACACAAATAATGTACTGATCTCAAAGCCAAGTGAAACAAAGGCAGAGAAAGAAAATTACAGACCAATCTCCTTAATGCACATAGATACAAAAATCTTAAACAGAATACTAGCAAAAAGACTTAAGAGAATGATCTCAAGAATTATCCACTATGATAAGGTGGGATTTATAACAAGAATGCAAGGATGATTTAATATTGGGAAAACCATCCACATAATCGAACATATCAACAATCAAACCAACAGGAATCAGATAATTATCTCACTAGATGCTGAAAAAGCCTTTGACAAAATACAACATCCATTCCTATTAAAAACACCAGAAAGTATAGGAATAGAAGGGCCTTTCCTAAAAATAATAAACAGTATATATTTAACACAATCAGCAAGCATCATCTGCAATGGGGATGAATTAAATGCCTTCCCATTAAAATCAGGAGTGAAGCAAGGATGCCCATTATCACCTCTATTATTTAACATTGAACTAGAAACACTAGCAGTAGCATTTAGAGAAGAAAAAGAAATTGGCAGTGTTAAAATAGGCAATGAGGAGACCAAGCTATCACTCTTTGCAGATGATATAATGATTTACTTAAAGAATCCTAGAGAATCAACCCAAAATCTAGTAGAAATAATAAACAACTTTAGTAAAGTTAAAGGATACAAAATAAACCCACATAAATCATCAGCATTTCTATATATTTCCAACACAACTCAGCATCAAGAGTTAGAAAGATAAATTTCATTTAAAATCATCCTTGACAATATTAAATATTTAGGAATCAATCTGCCATGACAAACACAGAAATTATATGAAGGCAACTACAAAACACTTTCCAAACAATTAAAACTAGATCAAAATAGTGGAAAAACATTAATTACTGATGGGTAGAATGAGTTAACATAATAAAAATGGCAATCCTACCAAAATGAATTTACTTATTCAGTACCTATCAAACTACCAAGAAACTTTTTATTGAATTAGAACAAATTATAACAAAGTTTATTTGAAGAACAAAAGATCAAGAATATCAAGAGAAATAATGAAAAAAAATGTGAAAAGTGGTGGCTTAGCAGTGCCACATTTGTACATACAACTGTACTATAAAGCAATGGTTATCAAAATAATATGGTACTGGCTAAAAGAAATGCCCTTAGCAAGATAGTAGATGATAAACACAAATCCAGGCTTTTAGGACAGGAATTAACTGTTTGACAAAACTGCTGAGAAAATTGGAAAATAGTATGAGAGAGATTCAGTCTACGTCACCATTTCATACTCTATACCAACATAAATTCAGAATTGGTAAATGAAAAATATAAAGAAGGAAACTATAGTAAATTAGGTAAAAATAGAATAGCATATCTCTGAGGTCTATGAAAAAGGAAAGAATTTAAGCCCAAGCAAGGAATAGAGAATATTTTAAAATGTAAAATGAATAATTTTGATTACATTAAATTAAAAAGGTTTTGTACAAACAAAACCAATACAATCAAAATTAAGGGAACTAACAAATTTGGAAAAATAATCTTTATAACAAAAACATCTGAAAAAAGGTCTCATTTCTCAAGTTTATAAAGAACTAAATCAATTGTACAAAAACATTAAGTCATTCCCCAAATGATTAATGGGCAAGGGACATGAATAGGCAGTTATCAGATAAAGGAATCAAAACAATCAATAAGCACATGAAAAAGTGTTCTAAATCTCTTATAATTAGAGAAATGCAAGTCAAAACAACTCTGAGATACCACTTCACACCTAGCAGATTGTCTAATATGATAACAAAGGAAAGTAATTAATGTTGGAGGGTATGTGGCAAAATTGAGACACTAATGCATTGCTGGTAGAGTTATCATTTAATCCAATCATTCTGGAAGTCAATTTGGAACTACACCCAAAAGGCTTTAAATGAATGCCTGCCCTTTGATCCAGCCATACCAGTGCTGGGTTTGTACCCCAAAGAGATAATAAAGAAAAATATGTGTGCAAAAATATTTATAGCAATGCTCATTGTGGTGGCAAAAACTGGAAATTGTGGGGGTGTCCTTCAACTGGAAAATGGCTGAACAAATTGTGTTATCTGTTGGTGATCGAATACTATAGTGCTAAAAGGAATAATGAACTGGAAGAATTCCATGTGAACTGAAAGACCTTAGCTTCAGCTATTTCTTTTTTCTGTTTAGTTTTTAAAATATAGATAATTTTAAATTATTTTGCTTTAGTTACATATAGAATAATTCTTGACAATTGTTTTCTGACTCTTTAGGATTAAGAATTTCTTCCTCCCTCTCTCCTCCCACCCTCCCTGAGGCAATAAATAGTTTGATACTGGTAATGCCAGTGCTTTTATGTAGCACATATTTCCACATTAGTCATGTCATGACAGAAGACATATCATACATACAATAAAAAACTCATGAAGAAAATAAAGATAAAAATGAAATGCTTTGATCTTTATTCAGACTCCAACAGTTCCTTCTTTGGCTGAGGACAGCAATTTTTTTTTTATTATGTATACATTGTTCCCTTGGTTCTGCTTATTTAACTTTGCATGAGTTCATATAAGTCTTTCCAGGTTTTTTTGAACTTATTCTATTTGTCATTTCTTATGGCTCTATAGTATTCCATTACAACCACATATCAAAACTTATTCATATATTTCCCAAGTGATGTACACCTCAATTTCCAATTCTTTGACACTACAGAAAAGGCTGTTAAAAATGGTTTTGTACAAATGCTTTTCACTTATCTCTGATCTCTTTGGGATGCAAACCCAGAAGTGGTATTGTTGTATGGGTATAAGGGTATGCATAATTTTATGACCCTTTGAGCATGGTTCCCTATTGCTCTCCAGAATAGTTATATTAGTTCACAGTTCCAACAACAGTGTATAAGTTTACCAATTTTTCCACATCCCCTACAGCATTCATAATTTTCCTTTTTATTCACATTAGATAATCTAGTAAGTGTGAATCAGTATCTCAGAGTTATTTTAATTTGCATTTTTCTAATAAAAATGATTTGGACCATTTTTTCATGTGACAGTAGATAATTGCAATTTCTTCTTCTGAGAACTGCCTCTTCATATCCTTTGATCATTTATCAATTGTGAAATATTTATTTTCATATAAATTTTACTCATTTTGCTATATCTTTAAGAAACGAGACCTTTGTCAGAGACACATATTTTTTCTCTAATTGTTGTTTCCCTTCTAATATTGTTTGCATTGGTTTTGTTTGTAAAAAAACTTTTTAATTTAATGAAATCAAAATTATGCACTTAATTTCCCAGTGTCTTCTTTGTTTTCTTGCTCATAAATTACTTCTTTATTCATAAGTCTGACAGGTAAGCTTCTCCATGTTCCCCAAATTTCCTTATGGTGTCACCTTTTATTTTTATATTATTTATCTATTTCAATTTTATCTTTCATATTCAATGTGAGATGTTAGTTTATACCTGGTTTCTGTCATCCTGTTTTCCAATTTTCCCAAGAATTTTTGTAAAATAGTGATTTTTCTCCAAAAAAAAAGATTGAGTATTATGGTTTATCAAAGATATTGTTGCAATGGACATTAAATACCATACATTTGTCACCTAACCCATTCCATTGATCTACTTCTTTATTTCTTAGCCATACCAGAATTGTTTTGATAATTACCATTTATAGTAGCTTGAAATATAGTATGGTGAAGCCTCCTTCTTTCTTATTCTTGGTATTCTTTGCCTTTTATTTTTTCCAGATTAATTTTATCATTGTTTTTTAGCACAATGAAATATGTTTTTGGTAGGTTGATTGTTATGGCACTGAATAGATAAATTATTTTAGGTTGGCTTGTCATTTTTACTATATTAGTTCGACCTGACTGTGAGCAATTAATGTTTTTTCCCCATTTGTTTAGATCAGACTTTATTTGGATGAACTGTATTTTATAATTGCATTTGAAATGGTTCCTGTTTTTTTTTTTTTTTTTTGCATCTATATCCTCCACATATATTATATGGTCTAGAGTGTGTTGGTGAAGAGATGGCATGCATACCCTGGCATGACAGAAGTGACTGTTCTGTTTTGCCTCTCCTCAATATCCAAAGAAATTTTTCTCATGCTCTGCCCCTCTGCCCAGCCACCCAATGTGAGCACTTCCTCCCTCCCCTGTCTAGGATAATGTTGGGGGCTCACAAGTAACTTGAAGATGCAGTTTCGGCACAAAATCTCTGAAACTTCACCAATGCTGGTCTAGAATAATACTGAATAGAGTTTCCTTTTCTGTCTATTTCTGTTGGATTTTGTTCATGGTAAATAGAAATACTGAATATTCATGTGGGGTTAATTCATGTCTTGTGATTGCTAAAGTAATTAATTATTTCTATTAATTTTTTGTTGACTCTAAGATTTTCTACTTATGCCATCATATTGTCTATAAAAGTGATCTTTGTTTCCTCATTGTCTATTCTAATTCCTTCCATTTCTTTTTTCTGCTCTTATAGCTGGAGTTAGTATTTTTATTACAATGTTAAATAGTAGTGGTGATAATGGGCGTCCTTGCTTTATATCTGATCTTCTTGGGAATTGTTTTAGTTTATCTGTATTCAAGATAATGCTTGATAATGATTTTAGATAGATGACATTCATTACTTTAAAGAAACCTCTATTTACTCCAGAGTTTTTTATAAGGAACAGGTTTTGTATTTTGTTAAGAGCTTTTCCTGAATCTATTGAGATAATCATAGGATTTCTACTTTTTTTTTTTTTATCAATACGGTCATTTATGCTGTTAGGTTTCCTAATGTCGAAATATCCTTTTTCACAAGTCCCTCAGCCTTGCTCTGAGACTTATGAGAAAGAAAACTAGCCACATTCAGAGGAAGAGCTGTGGGAGGAGAAATATAGAAGAAAAACAACTACTTGAACACATGGGCTGAAGGGGATATTATTGAGGATGTACACACTAAACGATAACTCTAATCCAACTATCAATAATATGGAATTAGGTCTTGATACATGTAAAATCCAGTGGAATTGTGTGTTGGTGAAGGGGCAATGGGGGGGCTGGGGAGAGGGTAGAGTGGTGATACTGACCCAGCTTAAGCCAATTTTTTTTATGAAATATATAACTATGGGAAAATATTCAAAATAAAAACTTAAAAAAAAAAGAAATATCCTTGCATCTCTGGTGTAAAACACACCTGATCAGAGTGTAGGTTGTGATATAATCTGTAAGATAAGATCATTTCATTTCCAAATAATTTTATTCTTTCTTTCCACTACCCTTTTCTGTATGAAAATTTTATTCCATTATGATCTGAAAAACAAAGTTATTTTTATGCTTTTCTACATTTGTTTGTAAGGTTTTTATTCTGTATTATATGATCAATTTTTGTGAAGGTGTCATGTACTGCTGAGAAAAGGGATATTCTTTTTTGTTACCATTCAATTTTCTCCAGAGATCTATCATATAAAAATTGGCTTAGGCTGGGTCAGTACCACCACTCTGCCCTCTCTGCTTTCTACATTTGTGTCAAGTGACTTGGACTCATTCCCATTCTGGAGTTTCATTGAATCTGGCCAAGTAGCAGCATGTTGGGCTGGTTCAAGTTCTGCCAGTTTCCATGGATGTTATGCTGCCTGGGCTACTCACTCTTCTTCTCTGAGTAAGACATATTCTTCTTGTTTTCCTTTGTTTTTAGCTGATAGATTTTCTTTTTTGGGGGGTGTAGGGCTTGGGGAAACAAAGTATCCTTTCTATGCCATTTTACCTCACAGCCAATACAATTTTAAATAATAATTTTCTTTTATTTTGCAATTCGTGTTCTCTCCCTGCTTTCTTTTTCACCTCACCCAGCCCCAAATAGTAGATAATATAATACAGGTTATGTATATATGAATATATACATATATATTATATATGTGTGTTACATATAATATATATAACAAAATATAATATAGGTTTTATATATATATATACACACTATCATGCAATACATTTTCCATGTTTGTCATGTTGTGAAAGAAGATACTTATTGCTTACACAAGGAAAAAAAGTATGAAAGAGATAAAAGGAAAAGTGGTGTGCTTCAATCTATATTCAGACTTCAGTTTCTTCTATATAATTGGATAGCTTTTTTCATCACGATTCTCTTGGAGTTGTCTTTGATGCTCTTGCATTGCTAATAATAGTTATCATTCACAGCTGATCTTTGTACATTTTTGTTGTTACTGTATGTATTATTGTCCTGGTTCTGTTCACTTCACTTTACATCACTTCATATAATTCTTTCTAAGTTTTATACATGATAGATGAATTATTTTGGGTTTCTCTAATTTATTTATGGTATTACCTTTTATTTCTAAATCTCACCTGCTAATTTCAGCCCCTCCTGACTCTATGCTTCATAGATGCTCCAGTAGAACTATCCCTACAGCATCCAATTAGATTTTTTTTTCTAATGTAGGTGTTCCCTCCCATACTCAAGTGAAAATTACTTCTTTTTTGTGTGTTTTCTCTCTCTGTTTTGGAATGGTATCTTAAAATCACTGATATCTGTTAGCTATGCTCTGAGCTGCAATTTCCAGCATACATGAATTTTTTTTTAATTCATTGGTTTGCAAAAGAAGCAGCACTATATTTGGATTAGACAAAACAGACCTCTGGAGCTGATACTGACTGCACAAGTACGCTAATAACCCCTGCTCCTCTTTAATTTTTAACTAACTTTTCTTTTCCCCATTTATTCACAGCAGAATCAGAGACCTAAGTAGATAAAAATGCTTTACCAGATGGGTAGCTGTAACTGGCCTTTCCAGGAAACCCAGAAAGTAGGAATGGGTTCATGTTTTTGCATCAATGATACATTCTCCAGTAAAAAAAAAAGACATTGATGACATCTAGAAAGACAAGAAACCTGCTGATCCCCTAGTGTTTCCGTGGTAGCTCATTACTTGCTATAACAAAGCCACTTAAAGGTCAAGCAGCACTAACAATGAGAGAGTCATAATCGGTAATCACAAATTAGACTAGAACATAGCAAAGGTATTACCAGAAAAGGATCTGGAAAAGTAAGAAATGAAGGTGTTTTTTTTTTTTTTGCTTTCTTAAATATTTTAGCCACCAGTATATGTGCAACAGAGAGAAGATTAATCTCTAGATATGATTCTGACTATCAAATAACTGTTGTTGTTCAATCATTTTCCAATCCTTTCTGACTCTCTGTGACCTCATTTGGGTTTTCTTGGCAAAAATACTGGTTTACCATTTCCTTATCCAGTTCATTAAAACTGTGGCAGTTAAATGACTTGCACAAAGTTATAGAGCTTATAAGCATCTGAGGCCAAATTTGAATTCAAGAAGATGAGTCTTTTTGATTCCAGGCCCAACACTTTTTCATTCTGGCCACTTAGTTGCTCTTAAATAATTGCATATCAATTTAATTATAAATGATCTCAAATGATTTAATTATAAATAATATAAAAGAATAGATGGGGAGCAGTTAGAGAATATTTTAGCAGACTTGAGTATGTGAAACTTAGTTCTTCATTGCACAACAAAACTCAAATCCTATCTGTGAGCATCTCTTCTAGTTGGTCATGGACAGTACTATGCTTTAAAAAATTTTTTTTATTGATTAATTAATTTAGAATATTTTCCAGGGTTACATGATTCATGTTCTTTCCCTCCTGCCAACAAGCAATTCCGCGGGGTTTGACATACATCATTGTTCAAAATCTATTTCCATATCATTAATATTTGCCATAGAGTGATCATTCAAAGTCAACATGCCCACTCATATCCCCACAGAAACATTTGAACAATCATTTATTTTTCTTCTGCTTTTCTACTCCTACAGTTTCTTTCTCTGGGTGTGCATAGAGTTCTTTCTCAGAAGTGCCCCTATTTCCACATGAACTATTTTGCTTGTTTAAATTCTTTTCCCAATTTTCTTCTACCTTTCTTAGTTTTTTTAAAATTGTTTTGAGTTATATTGTTTGCATCCAATTTGCTGGAGTTCCTGAGGTTTGCTTGGGCTTCCTTGGTCCTCCTCTGTTCAATAAGTTCTTTGTTCATTACCTGAATAAAACTGTAGATTGTAATTTATTTTTTTCTTTTTCTGTTGTTTACTCATATTTTCCCCCTTCTTTCCCTCCTCTTTATTGACTTTATTCTTGCTTCTCTATTTATTTGTTGGATCTATGAGTTTGGTCTTTTCTGCCCTGAGGGGGCTTCTTCTATGCTCACCTTATTAACTGGATTAGGCTGATGCAGCTGACAAGTTGTATTAATGTGCCCTGAAATGAGATCTTCCCCAGCTGCTAGCAGAGGCTGAGGTAAAAGTGAAGGTGTGGAGACTGAAGGCAGTTGCCCTTGGTCCTCTTCTCAACTCCTTTCTGGCAGCCACCTTCCTGCCAGCTGTCCCATCAGTGCCCTGAGCTTCCTGTGATGGTACCAAGGTACTCTGTCACGGTTACAGCCTTTACCATGGGATACTACTCAGCTAGATTCCTATAGTGGATTTCAGCACAGTAGGTGGTGGAGGGGTTTTGGATCTTTCCCTTAAACCTGAAAATTCTACTTTATCTGTGTACCTTTCAGGTTGGATGGAGCCGGAGAGACCCATGGCTCTGTCCCACTGCTGAGCCTGGCTCTCTGTCTGTCTGTTTTTTTGCCAGCTCCATGGGAATAAGCCTCTCTGACTTTGGAGGCTTCTTCTCTTCACTGTTGATAAACTGGATTAAGTCAGTTGAGCTGATCTGCAGAGCTAAATGTGCCTTGAGGCCAAAATTTCTAGAGGCAGAGGCCCAAGATGGAGGCATGGTGGCTGATGACTGAGACCAGCTGCCCTCTCTTCTCCACTTCTCTCCTCCATCTGCCTCCCTGCCAGCTGTGGTCAGAGCCCTAAGGTTCATGTAGTTGTGGTAACAAGGCTCTCTGGCCTGGTTCAAGCCCTTGACCTGAGATCCCACCTACTGCCTGAGTCTCTGCACAGTAGATGGGGGAAAGGCTCTGGGAGCTTCCTTCTTTCTTTTCCTTAAACCCGGGAATTAAATCTTTTAATTTGAATCAAGCAGGAGGGTCCCTCAGCTCTGTCTTCTTGTTGGATTTGGCTTTCTATACCCTTGAAGTGCTTTGTTTTTGATTTGTGTGGAAGGGTTTTCACAGAGGAATCAATTTTGGCTGCTTCTAAGCCACCATCTTGACTTCACCCCTAGTCTAGGTTTTAACGTGAAAACAAGACTCATCCAGTAGTATGCTTTAAAAAGGAAAACATTCAAGTGGATACCAACTTATAGCTCTCAAAGTTTAAATGGTTGTATTTTTGGATACCAAGAAATATGTCCAAATTATTATAAAGCCATTCCTTATAGAGGTTGAGACACCTCTGAAGTAATCACACTAACATATCAATTGTAAAAACTAAGTGTTCATCATTTTATGGAGATCCCTCAGTGAAAAGTGGCAAATGATAGGAGAGAGACCTTCTGAAATAAAGTATATGAATAATGAAAGATTTTTCATATTCCACTGTTAGTGTGAGTACTCCCTCTAAAACACAAGAAGTATCTATGAGATAGGAGGTAAGTCCTAGGAAATGATTAGAGGCGCATGGAGGTTAAATGACTTTCATAGTTTCTGCTTTTAAGCATAAAAAATGAAGTTTGAACTCAGATCTAACTCCAAGCTCATAATTCTATTAACTACCATACTAAATTGATTCTGTAGGAGATATGGCAAAACTTTAACAATTTAGGTTTTGTTTTCTCAAATATATAAAATCTAAAATCTACCCTATAGAATATATATATATATATATGTATATATATATGTATATATGAATGTCTCTCTGTCTTTTCCTTGAAGAAATGGTGTAATATGGGTATAAAATGTATGTTAGATTTGGCGTGTTTCTTAGTTTTGCTTAATTATTATTTTTTTAAGTTCATTATCAGTGATGGCTCTTTGGGAAGGGAGGAGAAAAAAAATTAGGAAATGAAGTTGATTTAAAAGAAAAATATTATCAATAAAAACATCATTATTTAAGATGCTACTTGTTCAAGTACTTTTGTATTTTGAAAGAATCCCTGCTGGAAAATCTCTTTGATTTTTCTATAAAGCAAAAGTCTATAAAAAAATCAAATCCACAAACCAAACTTTAAACAGTCTTATATGGGGAAAAAAGCAAGCTTTCAAACACTTTTGAAACTTCCATGCCACAATTAATGTGCTAACTACTAACCATTATCTTCTATTAATTAAAGCATGTATCCTAAGGGCCTCTTCTAGGTAATATTTTGTTATTTTATAAGTTTAGTTTTACTGCTCAGCTTGAAGGCAATGAAACAGAGTTTCTTTAAAATAATTATTCAGAGATTCTGACTTTTCACAAATTCATTCTAGTGCCAGCTTCCTCATTAGGCTTACTTAATGAAGGTTTGCAGTATTTCCATATTTTCCCATATCCTAATCATCTGAAATCCATTAAACTTATTAATGGGAGCAGCTGATAAGGATGGTGCCAAAACACAGATGAAAGGTATCTGACACCTAGAAGTACATCTGAGCTGGCAATTAAGTCCCTCCAAAAATATCGACTTCATCATGGATTTCCAGGAACCTAGCACAAAGCTGTATTTGGAATTCAAAATCTGAAAAGTACAATAATTTTCCCTCTCTTCCTTATTTTTAGAAAAGGAAACCAAACTTTACACTGCAGAATGTTTACATAATGACAAGTACATGTTTCTACACATTAATGTCAGTATGTCATGAAACGCCTTCCTTCTAGTCACATTTCTCCCTGAGATATATAGCCTTGCCAAGGTCACTGGAATGGTTTGATAGCTGTCACTGTTTTTTATATGTCATTTAACATCTGTAAGTCAGCTTTGTATGCCTGTTGAGAAACCAGTCTCAATCCACTTAGATCTACTAACCCCTTGGTAAGACCTTCTCTCTTAGGAATCCCATATAAATGATTATACATTAGACAGGTTGCCAAAGCCTGCAGTAGAGCTGAAGGTCTTTGTAGAGAACAATCAATAGAAATAAGTTATCTGTGAATGGAAATGAGGGGTTTAATCTGTCAATTCATCAAGAGCTATTCCCTTGGTAATCACCAAATTTAAAGATGTGACCTTCAGTGGAAATTGATATTATAACAAGCTGTTCCAAATTGAGAGTTAAAACATTTTGAAGGTGGAGAGAAACTCTGAGCTAGCTCCACTGTGAATGTGAATATGTTTATATATAGAGAAAATTTAAAAAAAAACCATGAAAAGAAATTCACTATATATATTTTAAGTAGGTTGATAAAATGCTGACTTGGAAAGAATCTTAGAGACTTCAGATTCATTTATAGGTTAAAAAGCCAAGAATTATTTTAACAGTAGGGCAAACCACAAACAAAAGGCTACATGGTAATGGATATGGAATATCATATTAACATGTGTCCTTTCATTCCCAGCACAGTTTCTTCATTATCCCCATTCTAGCAAAGAAGTCGTAGCTGCTAGATGATTTAGAGAACATACATGTTAATATACCTGTACAAAAATAGCACCATCTTCTATGATTCCATAATATTTAATATGTGGATTTGTCCTTTAGGGACCTTTAATGAGGAAAAATTCATTAATAGAAATTTGTTTGCAAGTATCTCTTTTGCTATTTAAAAAAAATTAGTATCTGTCTTAATACTTTATACTCCACCCATCTTTGAGAAGAAAGTTATGATGGTTTTTTTTTCTAAGATAGAGGAAGATATATAAATTGAGCTTAATTAAATCCTGATTTGATCACTGATCCCAGATATTCACATTCTCTAAGACTTTAAAGGCTCCATTTTAAGGCAAGCTACTGCTGCTAATATCCACAGAAACCTACTATTTAGAAAGGTTTTTGCCTTGGGCTGCTACACTTCTGTCAGGCTTCATGGCTATGGAAAAAAAATACCACCATGCTTTCTATTCCTTTATGCCTTCTCACCCAATTGTAGTAGAAAATGTATACAGCAAAAAGGGAAGAAATTATAATGGTAGACAGAACATACTCACCCAAACCCATTAGGTCTTTAATTCTAGACAACTACAAATTAAACCTATCTCTTAAAAACTAAGGCAGATAACATGACTGATGTGACCCCATTGAATCAGTATCCTGCCATAGGGTATTTAAAAGAAGAAATGAAAAAGCCACCTCATTGGCAGACTTCTCAAGTGAGAAGAGGAAAAAGCATTCCTCTGAATGCAAGGCTTTTGCCTTCCAACTCCTGCTGGGGACAGCCTGTCCCCTTTGGGAAGATGGCAAAGGGCCAGACTTGATTATCTTCCATCTTTCCCAGACTGAAGACTTCCCATTTGTGCCAGCACCAGGCAACTTTCACCTCCTGCTAACCAAACAGGGAGACTGGAATACTTCTTATCCATTTCCACTTATATTTTCTCCCCCTAACTCTAGCTCACAGTAACCTCTTCTCCTCTGAGGTTCATGCTAGTTATATCAAACACCCAATCAAAATCAAGGTAGATCCCACCCCCAGGCCATTCCCCTTCATTCCTCAAGGAATTAAGTACATGGCTCACAATTTTTCTCTCCTCTCAAACTTCTGTCCTCATACTAAGGAACTTTAGCTTGTAGATAGATTCTCTCTTGCACACCCACCCTAGAAACCCAATTCAGGAGCCTTCTCACTTCTCATGAGCCAGTCCTTCACTTCAATTCAGATACCCCCAAAGATGGTCATACCCTTGATCTTGACATCATTCATATCTTCATCTGTATGTGTTTGTGTGAATTAGAGTCAGCATGGCATAATGTTAAGAGAATGGCTTTGTAGTCAGAGAACCTGAGTTAAAATCTTGCCTCTGGCATGTACCAGCTGTGCAAATTAGGCAAGACAATTAACTTCTCTTTCCTCATCTATAAAATGAGTTAAGTAACAATGCAAAGGGGAATAGGATTAAATGATCAAATGAATGGTACATTTTTTTCAATTTACTTGTAGAAACAATCATTGACAATCTTTTTCTGACTTTTTTTTTATTCAGATTCTCTCCTACCTTCCCACCCACCCCCACAGGTTGTAAATAGTCAGATGTAGGTTATACCAGGGATTTAATGCAGTACTTATTTGCATATTGATAATGCCATGATAGAAGATACATATCACACATACAATAGCAAACTCAAGAAGGAAATGAAGTGGAAGATATCTGATTTCTGTCCTATAATCACACTCCAACAGTATCTTCTTGAGCTGTGCATAGCTTTTCCCATCATGAGTATCTGGTGAGCACCTTAGAAACTTGCTTTGCTGATAGTAGTTTAGTTCTTCACAGTTGATCATTGTACAATATTTCTCTTATTGTATACATTGTTCTTCTGATTTTGCTCACTTCCTTTACATCAATTCCTGTCTTTCCAGGTTTTCCTGAGCTCATCCTATTTGCCATTTCTTATAACTCCATAGTATTACATTACAATCATGTACCATAACTTGTCCACATATTACCCAATTGATGGACAAATGCTTAGTTTGCAATTTTGACATTAAAAAAAGAATTGCTACAAGTAGATTCTTTCTCCCTTCCCCCTGAGCTCTTTGAGATACAAACACAGTAATGGTATTGCCCTTTGATAACGGCTCCATATTGTTTTCCAGAATGGTTATATCAGTTCACAATCCCACCAACAATGTATTAGTGATCCAACTTTCCTCCATCCCCCTCCAACATTTATCATTTTCCATTTTTGTCATATAAGCCAAAGTGACAGGTGTGAGGCTGTATCTCAGAGTTATTTTAATTTGCATTTCTCTAATCAGAAGTGATTTGAAATATTATTTCATTTTACTATAGATATTTTTTAATGTCTTCCTCTAAAAACTCCCTGTACATATTCTTTGACCACTCATCAATTGGGGAACATTTTGTATTATTATACATTTGATTCAATTCTCTATATTTATGAGGCATTTGCCTTTGTCAGAGACACTGGATATAAATGTTCTGCCTCAATTTGTTGTTTCCCTTCTAATCTTAGTTGAATTGATTTTGTTTCTACAGAAACATTTTATTAAATCAAAATTATCCATTCCATTTTGTATAATGTTCTCTATATTTGTTTTGATCACAGATTCTTCCCTTATCCATAAGTCTGACAGTTTAATTTATTCATGTTCCTCTAATTTATTTATAGTATCACATTTTATTTCTAGATCAAGTATTCATTTTGAATTTATCTTAATATATAGTGTAAAATTTTGAACTACACTTAGTTTCTACTGCGCTGTTTTGCAATTTTCCCAGAAGTTTTGCCAAATAGTGAGTTCTTCCCCCAAAATATTGAATTTTTGGGCTTGTCAAACTCTAGGTTACTTTGGTCATTAATTAATGTGTGTTGATTACTTAATTTATCCCATTGATCCACTACTCTATTTCTTAGCCAGTACCAGATTGTTTTGATGATTACCACTATATGGTATAGTCTGATATCTGGTATGGCAAGGCCTCCTTCTTTCATCTTTTTTTTTCCATTAATTCCCTTGATATTTTCGACCTTTAGTTTTTCCAGCTAAATTTTGTTATTATTTTTAATAGTTATAGGAAATAATATTTGGGTTTTAAATAGCATAGAAATTGAATAGATCATTACCAAACAGGTAAATTAACTCAAATAAATGAAATTATAATTACAGGACAGGTAAAGGAATTTAAATAAGATTGTAATTTTTATTATATTGGCTCAGCCTATGAATAAGCAATTAATGCTTTATTTTTTCCAATTCTTTAGGTCTGACTTTATTTGTGTGCTGAGTGTTTTATAATTGTATTCCTATATTTGCAAGGTTTAATTTGCTGGGTATACTTCTAGGTATTTTATTGTCCACAGCTATTTTGAATGGAATTTCCAGTTCCAATCTCTTGTTGAGCTTTGTTGGTGATAAATAGAAATTTTGATTATTCATGTGGGATTATTTTGTATACATTAGTTTTGCTAAAGTTATTATTTCTATCAGTTTGTTTTGTTTTGTTTTGTTGATTGATCCTCTGTGATTTTGTATGTATATAATCCTATCTTCTGCAAAGAGTCATTGCCTATTCTAATTTATTTTTTTCTGCTCTTATTTCTATAACTATCATTTCTGGTAACATATTAAATAGTGTTGATAATGGTCATATTTACTTCTCCCTTGATCTTACTGGAAAGGGTTCTGGTTTATCCCTATTATAGATAATGCTTGTGGTTGGTTTTAGATAGATGTGCTTTATCACTTTAAGGAAAGCTCTACTTATTTCAAAGTTTTCTAATTTTTTTTTTCCTTTTTGAAATTTTTTTCTTTTTCTTTTTTCTCCTAATGTTTTTTATAAGGAACTGATATCATAGTTTGCCAAAAATCCTTTTCTGCATCTCTTGTGATAATCATATGGTTTCTATTAGTTTTGTTACTGAAATGGTCAGTTATGCTGATAGTTTTCCTAATATTGAACTATCTCTTCATTTCTGGTATAAAACCCACTTGTTCATGGTGTATGATTCTTCTGATATAATGCTGTAATCTCCTTGCTAATATTTTATGGTCTGAAAAGGATGCATTTAATATTTCTGCTTTTCTACGTTTTTGTAGATTGTGATGTTTTTATGACCTCTTATATGGTCAGTTTTGTATAGGTGCTATGTACTGCTGAGAAAAAAAGATATATTCCTTTCTATTCCCATTTTGGTTTCTGCACACTCTACCATATCTAACTTTTTAAAAGTTTTGTTTAGCTCCTAAAATTCTTTATTACTTTTTTATGATTGGATTTATCTACTTCTAAAAGGGGAATTTTGAAGTCTCCCAAAAGTAAAGTTTTAGTATTTCCTCCTATAACTCGTGTTAACTTCTTTAGGAATTTGGATGGTATTCTATTTTAATGAATATGTGTAGTAATGATATTGTTGTTTCATTATATAATTTTCTTCTTTATCTCTATAGATTAATTTTTTTTTTACTTTTACTTTGAGATCATGATTACTACCCTTTCTTTTTCATACTTTAGCTGAAGCAAAATAGATTTTGATCCAGTCCATTACTTTTACTCTTTGTGTCTCCCTCCTTTACATATTTCTTGTATCAGATTGTGGTTTTTAATCTACTTTTCTGACTTTTTTGTTATTGTTTTAGAGGTGAGTTCATTTCTTTCACATTCACAGTTATTGATATTTATCACATGTTTCTCTCCATCTTATCCCCCCCAAAAAACCCTTCTCTTTCTCTCCTGTTATGATTATATTTGATCTTGATATTGATTATGGCCAGTCCATTGTCAGTTGATATTGATCAGGTGGTATAAATTCCACTAAAGCTGTTAGGGCCTAACTGGTTCTGGCTGGTTCACCTAGTGCTAAGTGGGGTATTTAATCTAATGTGGATTCAATTTAAAAGTAGACAAAAGAGGAATTAATCCTGTCTTCAGTCTAGGGAGGTACTAAGGAGGGGTATTTAAATAACTGTTATCTCAGGGTAGACAATAGAGTAGAGAATTCTCTTTCACAGATATAAGACTGTAAGATAGAGAATATCTAGCCCTGTCTTTAGGAGGGGGAGGTCTTTAAAATATCCAGGAATCCTTTTATTAAAAACCTGAGTTATGTTTCCTAGAATCATAGTTCTTGTAGTTTTCTTATAATATTGTTGATAAAAGATTATTGGTTCTAATCCTTATTGGCTCACCACTTGTTATGATAATATTTGATCTCAATATTGATTATGGCCTGTTGATTATCAGTTGGTATGGATCAGGTGTTATAAATTCAACTAAAGCTGTTAGGACCTAGCTGGTTCTGGTGGTAGATGAAACTGGCTGGAGTCAGATATCTACAGAACCTATTTATTAATCACTATGAGAATTATCAGGGACAGGATAAAGAAATAGAAATTGGTAGGTGATATATAAACCTAAAACTAAGATCTCTAACTGAAACCCTGAACCCTCTGTCCCTCACAGGACTTTCTTCATGCTTTTAAGATAGATTTTTTATTAATTGCTACTTTTTATATTTAAGAGGAAAAGGTATAAGTAATTTTTTCAGTTGGAGACCCCTTGCTGTGCAGTTTAGCAGTTGGTGACAGTTACAAGGTTGTGACTGAGTATGGCTTGTAAGTTGCAGACCATTGGAAGGAGATTTTTATCTCTGGGTCCCCTGGGGAGAGGAGTGTGTGACTTTCTCTCTCTGGGACTGTGAGGAGACTGAGAAATGGATTTAAGGCCTTAATAGCCTCATTAATTATTAATAATTTGGGTAGATAGGTAGATAGATAGTGGTTATATTATTAGATAGAAAAAGTAGCAGAGTAGGAGAGGGCTTTGGCCTAGCAGAAGATACTGCCCTCTGAGGCAGATAGATGTAGAGTTTTCTAGAAAAAATTTAGTTAGGATTGGGACCTAGGGTATATTTATATAATCTATTATAAGATTACTTTCACTTTCCTCCTTTCTATTTCCTATCCATGTTTTGCATTTAATAAACTGTGCATTGGATTTTGATCAAACTCCTGCCCCTAAAAATTTAACCCTTCATAGCCCCTAAAGAAAATGAAGCCTAACTTGACTCCCTTACTAATAAATATAGTATCTACCTTACTAAACTAATCTACTTATAAATCTCTTTAAACCTCTTTACTTATAAATTACATATTGACAGATTGAAGGTAACTCTCTGTTTGCCCAGCCAACAGAGATTCAACTCCTGACAGTTTTCACAGAGGCTGTTCTCTGCTGCCCCCTGTGGTGTTCCATGGAACAGCCTCAGTCACTCTGTTTTCAGTTGAATTACTCTCACAATCTTCTCACATATAAAGATGTTTTCCAATGCTATCTACCATCAAATCTCCCAAGATTGATAAAAGCCAACTCCCAAGACACCTACTCCAATAAGAAAGCTCTAGAGAGTGATCTGTTTTCCAACAGTCCTTTCCTAGGGTTTCTGGGAATTCTTCTTAAGGAACCCCATGAACATTCTTTTCTCTCTTAACATTAACCTCAAGCTCTTTCCCTAAGCTGGAAACTTCTCCAAGCAGAACCCAATCTTTAATTAATCTAACTAACTAATTAATAACTAATTTATTTTTACACTCCATTCAATCATTCCCAATTCACAATTTTTTTCCTTCCAACCACTATCTTCCCAGTTTATATATATATATATACTTATCTCTTCTCTTATTCTCCTTTCCCCCTACTTCTTTTTCAGGTAAGGTAGGATTCTAAAGATGACTGAGTGTGAATGTTAGTCTCACTTTGAACCATAAGTATTCCTTATCACACCCCTAATCTTCTCCTTCACTGTATTGACTCAGGTACCTGTTCAAGCAAGATAATTTAACCCATCCAATATTGTCTTTTCTCTCCATGTAATTCTCTTTTCCCATCCCTTGATATTATTTTTGGATATCAATCTATCATATTTTCTTATTCTCTTCCTTTTTTCTATTTATATTCTTACTGTCCTAGTAGCAATAAAAATCTTAAGTATTCTAAGTACTTAAAGTATCTTGAATACTTTAAATACCTTACACAATCCAAGTATCATATATATGTTAAGAATCTTAATTACCAGGGGCAGCTGGGTAGCTCAGTGGATTGAGAGTCAGGCCTAGAGATGGGAGGTCCTAGGTTCAAATCTGGCTTCAGACACTTCCCAGCTGTGTGACCCAGGGCAAGTCACTTGACCCCCATTGCCCACCCTTACCACTCTTCCACCTAGGAGCCAATACGCAGAAGTTAAGTGTTTAAAAATAATCTTAATTACCACCTTTCCAGGTATGAATGTCCTCAATTCAATGTTATTAAAACCCTTAAGTTTTCTATTTTTGCTTACTTTTTTATGCTTCTCTTGAATATTGATTTTTGTCATTCCACTTTCTTTTCAGCTCTCTTTGCAGGGTTGTTTTTTGTTTTTTTGTTTTTTTAATTCGTCAGAAATTCCTGAAAGTCCTCTATTCCATTAATTATCACATTTTTCTCCCTGTGGAGTTATGCTCAGTTTCTCTGGGCATTTGCTTCTGAGTTGTAGACAAAGATCCTTGCCACTCAGACTATCATATTCCATGATTTTTAGTCCTTTATTGTAGAAACTGTTGGATCTTGTATATTTATGACTGTGGCTCAATATCTGAATTTTTTCCTTCTGGCTGCTTGCAGTAGTTTTTTTCCTTTGTCTTAGTTTTTTAAATTTTGCTATAAGAATGCTGGAATATTTTATATTAGGATCTCTTTCAGGAGGTAATCAGTTTATTCTTTGAATTTCTATTGTTTCCCTCTTACCCAAAGATATCAGGGCAGTTTTACCTGAACATTTCTTGTAATATGATGTATAGGATTTTTTTTGCTTATAGATTTCAGATATCCTTATGATTCTTAGATTGTTTCTTTTAATAGTTAAATTAATATATAATACTTGAAGTATTATTTTATAACATTTGTTATTTAGTAAAATAGAACCAGTGACTAAGTTTTCTACCTGCTCAAAATGCCAGCTACGTCAAAGCCGCGACAGGAAGGAAAGAGAGGGCTAGACATAGAATCCCATCCAATTTATATCCTTTATATGTCAGGACATAATGACAAGAAGTGAGTGGGGTTCTCAGAATCATAGTTTTTGCTGGAGATTGTTGTTTTGCTGGGAATCATACTTTTTAGGTTAACAGATTCTAATTTCACATTCTTCAGATCTGTTTTCCATGTCAGTTATTTTTTCAGTTAGGAATTTTGGATTTTATTCTATTTTTTCTTCTTTTGATTTTGTTTTGTTATTTTGATGCTTTACAGTGTTATTGGCTTCTATTTGTTCAATCTTATTTTCAGGGAGTTATTTTCTTACTTGAGCTTTTGTGTTTCCTTTATCATTTGGGCCACTTTAGTTTTTAGGAAGATTTTTTCTTCAGTGTTTTGTCATCCTTTCCATTTGATTTATTTTATTCTTTAGACATTTGTTTTCTTCAGTGGCTTTTTTGTTCTCCATTTCTATTTGGTCCATTCTAGTTTCCAAGTTGTTGAATCTTTCTATAATTTCTTTTGATATATAATTTTAACTTCTTTTTAAGTTCTTCCAGTACCTCTTTTGGGACCTGATTTTTTTTTCACTTTTCTTTGACACTTTCCATTTCCTTTTTGACATTGTTGTTCTCTTCTGAATTTATATTGTGATCTTCTCTATCACTAAAGTAACCATCCAAGGTTATGTTTTCCTTTGTCTTTTGCTCATTTTTCAAGTTATTATTTTTTCTTCTTCTTTATCTTGTCTATTTGTTGAGATCATGCTCTGCTCCTGGTGTGGTGGGAGCACTGTTCCAAGCTTGCAGTGAAATCTTCTCTGCTGCTTAGGGTAGGCCTGTCTGATTTTGGGTCTCTTGGTGTGCACTTCTTTATTCTGGGGAGGCCTCTAAAGCAGTCTTTTTTTTCCACTTGAATTCTGTCCCTCTTGCTTTTGATTTCCTTGTTGCCTCCTATGATGAACTATTTTCTGCTCTGTGAGTTGGTTGCCTCAGATCACCTAGAAATATATAGAGCTGGTGAGGATCCCTACTCTACCCTTTCATTTCTTCAGATTATGTGGAAGCAGGTAAAGCTAGTATTGGGGGACTCTTCCACTCTGCTGTCTCATTACCTCAGACCACTTGTCCCACTCTGCCTTTTCTTTGCCTCAGGCTATTTGACAACAATTTGGGCTATTTTCCACACTATTTTTTCCTTACTTCAGGCCTTGTGGAAGTGGGTAGGTTTAATTTACTCTTTGCCTATGATGGTTTCACTGTCTCAGGCTACACATAGTGCTGCTTCTGGCTCAGAATGCTCTTATATCTAGGGTGTTAGTCCCCTCTGCATACCCCCAAAACATTGGTGACTCAATGAAATGTTTACCCAAAGCATCTAAAGTGGGCAGATGAGAACAATTTGCTGCAATGGCTATGAAGGCCATTACTCTGAATCACATGAATCACTAAGAGTTTGACCAGAAATTGAACGTGGCAAGGTTATCCTCTGCTCCTGAGTTCATTGCCAGTCAACTTGCCTTTTGTCTTTGCACTAGATTTGATTCCTAAAGAGAGAGTTAGTCTGGTGACTTTGTACAAATCTTTCTTATTTAAATCCATTTCTTTTGCAAATCACAGGGCTGTTATTGGTCTGCTGAAAATGAAGCATGAACAACAACAAATAAATAACAATAACAAAAACATTGGAATATGAGTGATAAGCGTATGCATATGTGTATAAATAAACACACATATCTTTGTGTGTGTGTACATGTATTCATTACATCTCTATAAAACAATAGGTTGTTCTGGGACAATCACAGGGTGTAGTCTGTCTTTTATTCAATTTTAGCAATATTCTTGCCAAAGTCCTCCTTAATAAGCTGATACATCAACTGGAAGGTAATTATTTGCTTGAGAGTCATAGTAGCCAAGGAATAACTGATAGGAGGTTTGCTGCCTTTGATGATGGTGCCCAGAGAAGCTCATCAGTATTGAGCATCAACTCCATGAAAGCAAGTTTGCACAGGTTCTGGATAATGAATGAAGCTCACATGATTTCCCATTCACCAATGAAGTAAAGCAAGCAGGACTGTATGCTTGCTTCTGTGCTTTTTAGTATGTTTTCAGAGATGTTCTTGGACTCCTTAATGAGAAAGACAATGGAATCAAAGTCAGCTACCATACTGATTATAATTGTTTAGCTTGAAAAGGCAAGACACCAAAGTGGAAAGAGAGTTGATGTATGATTTTTTTTTGTTCACCAATGATTGTTCACTCAGTGTTTTCTCTGGAACTGTGATTCAACAGAGTATGGATAAATTCTCTGCTATTTGTATTAATTTTTGGCCTGATCCCTACCAGTTAAAAAAAGAGGTTCTCTACTAATCAGCATTGCAGCATCCATCCATGGAACCACTGATGGCAACAAATGGAGAAATTTTGAATGCTTTGGATAAGTTTCACTTATCTTGTCAGTATGATTTCGAAGGATGAACATACACATAGATGATAAGATTGACAAATACACTGCCAGAGCTAGCTGGGTATTCGAGAGGCTCCAAAGGAAAGTATGGGAGAGAAAGGTATTGGGCTGTATACCAAACTAAAGGTCTACTAAAAATTGTGCTGACCTCATTATTGTATGTCTGTGAATCCTGGACAATCTACCAAAATCAGGCCAGAAAATTGAATCACTTCTGTTTGAATGATCTTAGGAAGATTCTAAAGAACACCAGGCAAGTTAGGGAACCAGGCACTGACATTCATTCTTGAGCTGAACTGCCAAGCATTTAAATTCCACTGTAGAGAACACAGTGGGCTGACTACTTTCTTTGAATGTCAAATACATGTTTGTCTAAAAAAACTATTTTACAGAAAACTCACAAGGCAAGCACTCAAACAGGTCAAAAGAAACATAGAATACTTTCAAGTTTTCTCTGAAAAACTTTGTTTTCAATTCTTCTGAGAACAACTAGCATAAAACCAACCAGCATAGCAGGTGTACATCAAAGAAAGCTCTGTATTCTGTTAGCAAGACAGAATTGCAGTACATGAGATAGGTAAATTTAAACATCTCTATCCTAAATGTTCATATGGGGTATTTGTGCTGGAGCTCCCCAAGCCTCTTATTGGTCAGATCATCCAGAGTCAGACATACCCTACATTCACTCAAGCATCATGATGTCATTTTGATCCTATCTCTATGACCTATTTCAGTGTTAGACATCTACAAAACTTCCCTGTTGCACTGAAAAGTCAGCTAGATCACCCCCTCTCCAAGACAACAGATATATATTCCAAGTGCAAAAAAGTTAAAATGACAACAAAGATTTCCCCAAAAATTTCATGCTTTTAAAGGATATGCTTTACCAGATTTTATCAATGCATTCTAGTTAGGGTTTGTAAGAAGGCCAATAACTTTGAAATACATTTGCAAGTTTTAAAAAGTACACTATTCTAAACCTCTTTGCCCTCCAGTTTTCTTAAAAACTCTTATAATCAGGAGAGATATTATTAACATTATGTATATACAGTAGTTTCATTTTCACGAACCATTCTCATATTGACTTCAACGTACACCATCAGTGCTTTTGGTGAGACATGATCAACTGAGCAAGCAGCTACTTTCTTGTTCAGGCAGTCTGTGTGTGTGTGTGTTTGTGTGTGTGTGTGTGTGTGTGTGTGTGTGTGTGTGTGTGTTTTGTAATGGCTCTGAATGCCAGCCATATAATCAAATTCTATTCTCATAGAAGGCCCTCTTATCTAAATAGTTTCCTCTTTCCTTTTGAATGCATTCTTATCAAGCTTTCAGGGACTTTATTAACGCCTGCAGTTTATCCTACCATACACTCTTGGCCTTTAAAAGATAAATCTATGAAATTCAATAAAGCTTCCCTAGAGCTGCGCTATGCTGCACCTGTTATTTTTTGGCACATATGTAGAGTTTTGTATTTTCTGTAAAATATCACACAAAATTATATAAACACATCTGCTCATCTAAATTGGTTGAGAAACAACAATGAATGAAGTCTATGATATGATGGCTAATTTCCTGACAGTGTTAATGATTTAAGTTCTTGTGATTCCCACCCCACCCCCTCCAGCACAATAGCCAGATTAGTCTTCCCCACTTGAAAAAACTTTGAAATGTTCTCAGAACAGCTTAGATTGGTTGTAATGTGTTGTAACTACGTCACATTAGAATATGAGAAGTGTCTGGATCCAAAGGTAAATTGAAATATTCTAATTTACTTATCAAAGTAATAGAATGAAGAATGGGGAAATTTAAAGAGCCAAGGTTTTCACTTTTTCCTCTCGATTTTTGAATGGTTGATGTGTAGATATACATATATGTATACGTGTATATATACATATAATTGCATTAATTTTAAAAATGTTTAAAGGTATATGACTGTTTTAAATATACATACTTATGCATATATATGTCAATAGGACAAGGATCTGTACTTTATGAGAACCCCTTTGAAAAATATTTTTAGTATTAAAGAGCTGCCAGAGACTCAGAAGCTTGCTTGTGGGCACAGAGCCAGTAAATATAAGGAGCAAAATTTGATCTTAATTGCTATGTGATTTATCATAGGATCAAAGATCTGGAATCAGAAGGAAACTTAGATGTTACTAAATCTTAAAACCTTTTTAAAGAGGGAAAAAATCTGAGATTTTAAGTAATTCATGTGTGTGTGTGTGTGTGTGTGTGTGTGTGTGTGTGTGTGTGTAAAAGAGAGAGAGCAGGAGAGAGAGAAGGAGAAAGAGAGGAAGAGAGAGAACAATGCTACCTTTCAAATATATATATAATTTCCTAGCAATAGTACATATGTAAAAAAATTGGAGATAACCTTTCAAATAAAGATTTCATATCTAAAATATATAGAGGAATTTGTCAAATTAAAAAAAATAAGATTCATCCCCAGTTGATAAATAGGCAAAAGATACTGAGACAATTTTTAAAAGAAGAAATCAAAGTCATATATAGGTATATTTAAAAAGTGCTCTAAACTACTACTGATTAGAGAAATACAAACCCAAAAAAATTTGAGATATCACCTCACACTGATCAAAATGGCTAAAGTGACAAAAGATAAAAATGACAGTTGTTGGAGGGGATGTGTAACAATGGAGAAACTAATGCACTGTTGGTGGAGCTATATCAACCATTTTAGATAGTAATTTGGAATTATAGTCAGGTTATAAAACTGTGTATAACCTTATACAATATTACTGGGTTTGTTTCTCCAGGACAACTAGGAAACAGGAAATGAATGTACAAGTTCCAAAAATGAGCAACTTTCTTTATGGTGACAAAGAACTGGAAATTGAGGGGATGCCCATGAATTACTGAAATTTAATTTCTAAATAAAATTTTCATTAGATGAAGTAAATAATAATACTATGTGTGTGTAATGGGAACTGCCCATGAGAGTTCAGGCTTTATGAAAAAAAAAGACTTGCAACATGTTCCGACTGCTGCATTCTATGATGGTTTCCTATCTGTTTACTGTGTGAAGAATGACTTTTTAATGGCTGCTGAGTTGAAAATTAGTGTATATACAGAAGTTACTGACTAACTCAACCTCTCTCTTTCCTGGTTGTCCGGGTCCAGCCGGACACAACCGAGGGGTCCGGGGAAACGGCAACCTAATTACCCATAGGGGAAGAAGAGGGGAAACCTCGCGTGCAAGACACAGAGTCGTTTTGATGGATACGAGGCTCGTTTATTGGAGATCTATGACAAGAATATATACGCTGAGGACAGAAGGGGGTGGGCAGATACTAAGGGGGAAAGGAATGCGGAAAGGGAGCATAGAAAATCTCTGGTGGCGTCTTACTATCTCCAAGCAAGGCTGGGCCTATGATCAATATCTTATCTTAGAAGAGTGACTATCTTTTCTTAAAGTCTTGGTCCCTAACACCTGGTAGTGAATGAGACAAAAGCTATTATAATTCCATAGACCAGTGGCCTATTGTCTCCATTTCAGCCCTATATCTGTCTGGGAATGCATGGTATTTCTATCTGTTTCTTCATATTTGTTCTTTCTTGCTCTTAGGTGAAGGAGCACTGAAGTAGCATGTGACTGTGAGTTTCAATGGGTCCGGGAAATTCAGAATATCTGCATATACCCCCAAATCCACATAGTCAGGAAAATACACTGTGCAAGGTTATTATAAGGTCTAGAATCTGACTGAACAATTCCTCATTACTTGTATGTTTCTAGATTTTTCATTGAGATACTATATCTATAAATCTAGCTACTATCTATCATCTGCCTATCTGTCTAATCTAATATCTATTACCACTGAAACTCTGAACATACTACTTAACTATTTTCATCAATTTATATTGATAAAGATCATGTTTATATTACATAAATTTTATATACACATGCCATTTCAGGATTAGAATATAAGGTCATTGTGAATAGGGCTCATTTTATTCTGTGAAATTATATTTCTTTTTCTTCCCTTTATAAAATTTAGAATATTCTTCCATGGTTACAGGATGTCTTATCTCCCCCCTCCCCTTTTCCCCACTCCCCATATCCTGCTCTTTCCTCCCAAAGCTGATAAGCAGTTCCACTGGGTTATACATGCATCATTGTTCAAAACCTATTTCCATATCTTCAGTTCCTGATCTTTTAACGTCAAAACCCTAATCCTATTCCTATCAAACTATGTGATCAATCATATGTTTTTCTTCTGCATTTCTGTTTCCACAGTTCTTTCTCTGGGTGTGGACAGCATTCTTTCTCATAAGTTCCTTTGGATTGTCCTGGGTCATTGCACTGCTACTAGTAGAAAATTCTGTTACATTCCGTTGTGCCATAATGTATCAGTCTTTGTGTACAATGTTCTCCTGGTTCTACTCCTTTTGCTCTGCATCAATTTCAGGTGGTCTTTCCACATCACATGGAATTCGTCCAGTTCATTATTCCTTTCAGCATGATAATATTTCATCACCATCATATATCACAATTTATTCAACCATTCCCCAATTGATGGATAATCCCTCATTTATCAGTATTTTGCCACCACAAAGTGCTTGGCTATAAATATTTTTGTACAAGCCTTTTTCCTTATTATCTCTTTGAGGTATAAACCCAACAGTGGTATGTCTGAGTCAAAAGGTAGGCATTCCTTTAAAGCCCTTTGGGAATAATTCCAAATTGCCCTCCAGAATGGATGGACCAATTCACAACTCCACCAGCAGTGTATTAGAGTCCCAATTTTGCCACAACCCCACAACATTTATTATTTTCCTTTACTGTCATATTGGCCAAGCTACTAGGTGTGAGGTGGTACCTCAGCATTGCTTTGATTTGCTTTTCTTTAATTTTGAGATATTTAGAATACTTTTTCACATACTTATTGATAGTTTTGATTTCATCATGTTAAAACTGCCTATTCATGTCCCTTGACCATTTGTTGATTGCGGAATGGCTTGATTTTTGTAAATTTGACTTAGTTCCTTATATTTGTGAAATTTAAAAACTTCATCAGAGAGTTTTGTTATAAAAATGTTCTCCCAGTTATTTACTTTCTTTCTAATTTTGGTTGTATTGGTTAATCTAATCAAAGTAAATTCATTTTACATTTTGCAGTTTTCTCTATCTCTTGCTTGGTCATAAATTCCTTCCTTTCCCTCAGATCTGACAGATATACTATTCTATGTTCACCTAATTTATTCATGATTTCATTCCCTATATTTAAATCATTTACCCATTTTGAATTTATCTTGGTATATGGTGTAAGATGTTGATTTAAACCTAATTTTTCCCATATTATTTTCTAATTTTCCAAGCAATTTTTATCAAATAATAAGTTCTTGTCCCAAAAGCTGGGGTCTTTGGGTTTATAGAACACTAACCTGCTGAGGTCATCTACCCCTAGTCTATTCCATCAATCCACCCTCTGTCTCTTAAACAGTACCATATTGTATTGCTGACCACTACTTTCTAGTATAGTTTAAGATCTGGTAGTGCTATATGACTTGTTCAATTTATTTTTCTAAGATGGGATTATTTATATATACTAATTCATCTTTTGTTAATCTAGGCTAGTGATGGGCAAACTATGGCCCACACGCCAGATGCAGGCCACCTGAAATGTTCTATCCTGCAGTGAGACATTATTCCTAATTTGATGAATACAATGAGTAGGATACAATACAATGAAACTTCAAAAGAGTTACCTTAGAAACAGACTGACAGATGAGCATTTCCTTTCCTTTGGCCCCCTCTTTAAAAAATTTCCCCATCACTGATGTAGGCAATTTCTATTTTTGTAAGTATTTATCCATTTCACCTATATTGTCATATTTTTGCCATATGATTGAGCAAAATAGTTCTTAATAATTACCTTAATTTCTTCTTCATTAGAGGTGAGATGTGCATTTTCATCTTTGATACTGTTAATTTGATTCTCTTCTTTCTTTTTTATTTGATTAACCAGTACTTTTGTTAAATTTGTTTTTTTCAAAGTACCACTTCTTAGTCTTACTTTATTAGTTCAATATATCTTTTACTTTCAGTTTTATTAATTTTCCCTTTGATTTTTAGGTTTTCTAATTTAGTTTTTATCTGGGGATGTGCAATTTGTTTTGTTCTTTTTCTAATTTTTTAAGTTGTAAGCCCAATTCATTCATCTCCTCTGTCTCTATTTTGTTGGTATAGGCGCTCAGCAATATAAATTTCCCCCTGAGTACTGCTTTGGATATATCCCATAGGTTTTGATATGTTGTCTCCTCATTGTCATTCTCTTTAATGAATTCTGTAATTGTTTCTATGATTTGTTCTTTGGCCCACAAGTTTTGAAGTATTAGATTATTAGTTTCCAATTAATTTTAAATTTGTCTTTCCATGGACCTTTGTTAATTATTATGTTTACCACATTATGATGTAAAAAATGGATTTTATTATTCCTGCTTTTCTGCATCTGTTTGCAATATTTTATGTCCTAATACATGGCCAGTCTTTGTACATGTACCATGAACTGCTGAGAAGAAGGTATATTCCTTTTTATCCCTTTTTAGTTTTCTCCAGATATCTATTAGCTAGTTTTTCTAGCATTTCTTTACTTCCCTTACTTCTTTCTTATTTTGGGGTTTGATTTATCTAGTTCCTGGAAGGAGAAGATTGAGATTTCCCCATTAGTATAGTCTTTCTGTCTATTTCCTCCTTGAGAGCCTTCAATTTTTCCTTTAAAAAACTTTAGAATAACATTTGGTGCATAAAGGTTTAGTAATGATGTTACTTCATTGTTTATAGTCAGATCAGTTTCTACTTTGACTTTGTCTAGTATCATGACTGCTACTCCTTTTTTTACTTTAGATGATGCATAATAAATTCTGCTCCAACTTTTTACCTTGAATCTGTGTGTGTCATCCTGCCTCAACTGTTTTTCTTGTAATCAACGTAAAATAGGATTTGGGTTTTTAATTCCTTTTGCTAACAGCTTTCATTTAATGGGTAAGTTTATCCCATTCACATTTAGTGTTATGATTACTGTGTATTGCTCCCCATAGTATTGTTCCCTTTAGAACCTTCTCTATTCTCTTTAACTCTCTTCTTCCTCACCAGTATTTTTCTTTTTGTCACTTGTCCAGTTCCCCCTCCCTTCAATTACCCCCTGCTTCTCTTTCCTTGTTCCCCTTTTACTTTTCTATTTAGTCATAGAATTCTATACCCTGCTGAGTATATTCATTTTCCCTCTCTGAGCCAGTTACATACAATGAGAGTAAAATTTAAGTATTGCCTGTCACCACCCTTGTCCTCCCCTTTTTATATTGATTTTTCCTCTCCTCCTTATGTGATATAATTTACCCCATTCTATCTTTCCCTACCCTTTTCTCTCAGTGCATTACATGTCATTCATATGCATTAACATCATATAATACATATGTATCATTTCATATCATCACATTTGCATATATATATCATATCATAATATATTATCATATACATCATATTATCATAATCAGCTTACTTTTCTATCCTCTTTCTGAGTAAGTTCCTTCTGTATCTCTACTACTGAGAGTAATTTTTGAGAATTACAGAAATCCTCTTTCCACATAGACATGTAAGCATTTTTACCTCCTTAATACTCCCTTAAAATTTAAGTTTCTTATTTAACTTTCTGGGCTTCTCTTGTGTCTCATATTTGACCTTCATTTTTTTTCTTTAGGTCTGGCTTATTCCTCAGGAATGCTTAGAAATCTTCTATCTTACTGAATGATCATATTTTCCCCTAAAAGAATATACTCAGTTTTGCTGGATAGATGACTCTAGGTTGTAAACCCAAATCTTTTGCCTTCCTCAGTATCATATTCCTTGCCTTCTGATCTTTTAATGTAGAAGCTACTAGTTCTTGTTTGATCCTAATTGTATCTCCATAGTATATGAATTGATATGAAGGTTTCTGGTGTTTGTGTATGTATGTGTATGAATGTGGTTTTTTTCCTGGCTGCTTGAAGCATTTTTTTCCTTGGCTTGGTGGCTCCTGAATTTGCCTATTACATTCCTGGAAGTTGTAAATTGTGGATTTCTTTCTGGAAGTGATCTGTGAATTCTTTCAATTTCAATTCTATTTTCTTGTTCAACAATCTTTGGATAGTTATCATTGATAATTAGTTATAATATGATATCCAAGGTTTTTTCTTCATCATGGCTTTCACATAGTCCAATAATTTTCAGATTGTCTCTCTGAGAATTTATTTTCTATGTCAATTGTATTTTCAATAAAATATTTCATGTTTTCCTCTTTTTTATTTATTTGATTCTGATTTATTGTTTCTTGATTTCTCATGAAATCATTAATTTCTAGATTGTCAAGTCTGATTTTTAAGGCCTGGTTTTCATCTCTCAGATTCTGGTTCTCCTTTTTCAATTGGCCCATTTCTTCTTGTATCACTTTCATTTCTTCTTGCATTTCTTTCCTTTCTTCTTGCATCACTTTCATTTATTTTTTCCACTTTTCCACTACCTTTTTTAATTGGTTTTTGAAGTCTTTTTGAGCTCTTCCAGACTCTGAGTCCCATTCATATTTTTCTTTTGGATTTTGCATGTGTTTCCTTTGCTTTCTCTGTCTTCTGTGTCTGTACCTTGCTCTTTGTCTCTATAAAATTTTTTTAGAGTTAGGTGCTTTTTTTGGTTGTTTACTTATTTTTCCTATCTAATTATAGGTAGGCTCTGTTTTCTGATAAGTTTGGGTACCCTTTTAAACTTCAGTCCTTTCTTGATGCTATTTTAGGCTTATTTTATGAGTTATTATTAGTTTATCAGACAGTCTGAGGGTTGAGAACTCTGAAAGCATTGTCCCCCTGCTGATTCAATTGACCCTTGAGATGCTGATAGTTTAAAGACTTGATCAGGTGAGGAGCTGATCAAATTCTAGCTTAGACTCAAGTTTTTGGTCTCAAGATATTCTTGATTCACTCAGGCACACCCTTGATTGTCCTGTTCTGGAGCTCCACCCTTAGTTTGGGGCAAAAAGATCCTGGGGAGGCTCCCCCTGAGAATTTTATTCTTATTCCAAACCATGGATTATGTCCTCTTCTCAAGCCCAGACTGGGATTTCTGGCTTTGCTCTGGGCACATGTGGATCATCCCCCTTTGGCCCAGATTTCCCTGGACTTGGACTTCAGACTTCTCCACAGATTTAAAATGTCAAGGCGTGTGAGTTGGATAGGACTATCATTCACTCTGGCAGGATCTCAGAATCTGACTTTTAACTAGATCTTAAGTTCATAAACTGTGAGAGCAGATGTTGGGTCTGCCTTGGGTGGAGGGTTGTGGTTTGCTCTTGACTTGCTCTTCACTTGCTGCTATGCCTCTTGCTACCTCTGCTCCCCTCCCACATCACTTCCCTAGATGGTCTCTGCCTACCTTTTGGGTTTTTCCTTTTTTTGAATGTTGTTTCACTCTATTTCCTTGTTAGTTCTTTCACTCCTATATTCATTTCATGGTGACATTTTACTCTTGGTCAGAGAGAATTTTTGTGGTGAAATGGAGCTACTATTCTACTTACTCCTTCATCTTGGCTCCACCCTCAGAAGTCCCTCAGACACTTCTTCATTATTATATTTCTAATAGAAAGACCACTACCTGAAATGTAGTAACACTTAATATATACTTAATAATTAACTGATTATTGCTCCACAATTAATATAAGCAGATACTGGTATCCATAGATAAGACAAGAAATATCCTAGACTGTGTAGAGGGGCAGCTGTGGGATCAGGAAGACCTGAGTTTAAGATCTCCTTCTTATGTACACAAGTTCAATAGCTATACAACTTTTCTCTATTCCCTGGAATTTTCTCAAAGAATGAACTCCTACAAATGAACTGTCATCCACCATGGTAGGACAGTTTATACATTGTTTCCTAGTTAAAATAGCCAAATGAAAAAAATTAAAGTATTTGTCACAAAAACTAGACTCTAATAAAGTAGTGTGAATAGTTTCCCTTTCATGAAGTATCCTTACCCCAACTTTCACTAGCTCAATATTAGTTATTCACGTCAGAGATAAGTTTTGAAAGAAATGAGTGGTGTATTTAAAAAAAAAAAACAACCAAAATTCTTCTTTAAAACTTACCTCTTCAAATTTAAAAGTTATCTAATCAAAAAATTTCACTTCAGAAGAAGCACCCACTAAGTTCATCAGTTCATTACTATGAGTTTAATGGTTCTAGAGGAATTATATTTAATATTCCCTTTGAATCTGATTTTTCAAAATCAATTAATTCTTAATTCTAATTTCACTTCTTCTGGGCCATTGATTCTTTTCCTCATTAGGCTCTTTTAATCACTTGACTTCCTCACACAGGAACTATTCAAGTTTCTAAGAGAAAAGTTTCCTGAGAAGAAAAAAATAAATCAAACGAATATGATCTAAGAAGATGAATTTATATTTTTTTCTTGTTTGAAGTGTGCAAAAGTTTAAATATTCACCACATGAAAACACAAGTTTAGGCATCTCTAATTCCTTTGTACACATCTCACCAGTTTTCATTCATATCCTTAATGACACCTCCTGGCACCTTTTAAGATTTAAAAAATAATAGTAATTCAATTCCACTTTTGTACAAAATTCTGTGTATGTAGGGGTGTGGAAGTAGAAGCAATAGTGGTAAATCATTTACTATACATTAAAGTGAATTAGAAACATTTTTTTTTGCTTATTTGAATACATTTCCTTTATGAATGCTTGAAGTGTTTTTGACCCCACCAGAAATTTGCCTTATAGGGATTTCTCTTATAATGTTAACATATTTCATATCTCTTTCACAAATTATGCCGGATAGTATATAATTTCTTCCTTGTCTGTTGAGACTTCCAACTGGATCAGGATTCAACATCTTTGACCTTGCAAATAGAATTGTTTCAATAGTTTGTCTATAGAGGCAACTAGAGACAGGATTCTTTCAAGTTTAATTCTCTAATATCAGAGAAATATTACCATACATAGGAGTAAGAGAGAAGAGGATATAAATATGTCCAGAAATCAGTGAAGTATAATTTAATGGAATGCAATATATCATGGAAGTGGTGAATAAACCTATTCTTCAAAAACAAAGAATTCTCTTCAATATTTAAAATTGATTTATTAAGCACTCTGTCCACTAAATACATCTTACTTTACAATTCATTTTTTAAATATTTGTTATTTTTCTCAATTACATGTAAAAACAAATTTAACATTCTCATTTTGAAAATTTGAGTTTAAAATTCTCTCCATCTCTCCACATCCACTTCCTCTTGGCAAATAATTTGATATAGATTATATTTATGTAGTCATGGAAAACCCATTTCCATAATAGATAAGTTACAAATGAAAGCAAAATAGCATGCATTGATCTGCTTTCAAACTCCATTAGATCTTTCTTTGGAGATGGATAGATTTTTCATCAGCAGAACCTGAAATTGTCTTGAATCATTGTATTGCTGAAAATTGCTTAATCATTCTCAGTTGATCATTCAAAATGCTACTCTTACTATGTACAGTGCTTTCCTGGTTCTGCTCTCTTTGCTTTGCATTAGTTCATATAAATCATCCTAGACTTTTTCCTGAAACCATGTTGCTCATAATTTCTTATAACACAATATTATTTTATTACAGTCATATGCCAAAACTTGTCTAGTCATTCCCCAAATGATAAAGCATTTCCTCGATTTCTAAATCTTTGTAATAGAAAAAGAGATGCTATTAATATTTGTGTACATATAAGTCCTTTTACTTTTATATATTTTAGATATAGACTCAGTTATAGTATTGTTTGATCAAAGGGTATGCATCCTTACCCTACAATTTCTTTGCTATGCCTTTTTTACCTTCACATGCAAAGTAGCATTCTTTCCTTTTTATTCAGACAATCAAGTCCTTTATCTTCTTATTTCTCTGCTCCCAGGAAAGAATTAAATAAACTATTCCACACTAATATGTAAGTAAATTATGTGACTTGAAATATGATCCCTTTTGAGTTTATGATAGAGGAAATATATTCCACTCATAGTCTTACATCTGGATTTGAGAAAAACTGATCTTGATAATTCTAGAAAAATGACTCCATAACCTAGTATTTTTATTTTTAATCCTACAAAAAGCTAACTATATAAAGTATCTTTTTATAGTGCTTGATTCTGAATATGGGTTGGATTATATATCTGCTGAAATGTATCCACTTCTCAAATTCCGAGATTCTATGCACATTTATTTTCAATGCCAGAAATCAAAGAGGTAAACCGAAGAAGTCCTATAACTGCAATTTGAAGCAGTAGCAAGATTTATTTGAGGACAGTGGAACCTTATTGGTGATTCTTAGAATCATACCCAGAGGCAGTAGTCTACCTACACTGACAACTAATAAGTCTAGACTTTCTTGTCTCAGATAATTACTTAAAAAGGAGAAAAAATACATTTTTTTCTCTTTGTAGAGACAAAGTTCCTAGTGATTACTTTTGAGCAAAATAATATATACTATCTATATTGTAGTAAGACGGATTAAGAGATAGATTTTGAAATGAATATTACAGCAGGTGAGTTTAGACTCAATGTGAGCAAAGTCTTCCTATTAAGCAAAGCTAAAAGTGGAAAATTTTGCTTTAAGACTTAATGACTTCCTCTTCAATAGTATGATTAACAGAATGTTGCATGAACTTTATTGGGGACAACGTATGACAGATTCTTGTACACCCAGACATTGGAATAGATGACCTCTAAAATCTGTTACAACTCTGAGTTTCCATTTTCTTGTTGTATATTTTGGGGGTTTGTATTACATGAAAAATGAGTTCGTTTAATAAGTTCCACATTTGAAGTTCTCAAAAAAACCTGGACATTTATATTTGAGTATCCATGCAGAAATATTTGCCTGCATATTAATATGCATGTGAGTTTATACACATGTAATATATGATATATGAATATTATATATGTACATATGTATATTCCATATATTTGGATATAGAGTAAATCACAAATGAACATATATGTGTATATATATGGGCATATGTATATATGTTTGTTTATATAAGTGTGTGTGTGAATGATGATATATATGTATCTGGGTGTGTCTACTCCTAGAAGGCCAACTTATCTGCATTGTATAGTTTTAGATAGTTGCCTAGAGCAATGAAACACCAGGAGACTTATATAGAGTCACATCTATTTCAGACAAAGGACTTGAGGCTAGGTCTTCTTCATATCATCTATACCAATGCTAACTCTCACCTTTGATATAAAAGTTGATCAATAAATATTTTTTGTATTCAATAAAATTAAATCTAACCTCTGCCTACACAATTATAGGAAAATGAACTTCCCACTCTATACCTATATAGTCCATTTTAAATGTGGGAATAATTCTACTGTAAGAATAAAGACGTTATGTTTTATCCTTTTTTTTTATTCTCCTTGGTACCTTATTCAGTGGAGAGTAGGTGTCTAATAATGTCTAATAATTTTTTAAGGAATTAAGAAATCCACAGGAAAGTTCTGAATCATCTGCTATTTTAATATAAAATATTGATACTGTTTCTAGAAAGCTATCTTATGTGTTTCCATTCCCTAACCATATTTACTATATATAGTAAAAGGAAATTTAATAGATTATCTTGTTTGGGGGAAATCTAATATTCAGTTTCACTTTTCACTGCCAAACACTTCATCAGATGTCAAAAACGCATGGAAGCTCCAAGTTGCAGGCACTTCAGAAGTCATCCATCCTGGTATCTATCTTTATAGAAATCTGTCCTATGCTATGCCCAACAGAAGTTCACGTAGGCTAAAGCTAAAGACTTCTAAAGATAAATTCAGAATCTTACCAAGTTTCCAATTTCTCTTGCATAGTTCTGGATGGTATAAAGTTTTTAATCCTCCCTGAGTTTAAATATAATGTCCTGAAACTTGCTTCAAAGGCTGATTTTTTTCTTCACATACACCTTGACTCCAGAGGTGATTAGTCTCTTATTTCTATGGCAGCTCACGAATGTTCTGGAATTTCATCCATGGAAGGATGTAGGGAAAAAGATTCTTAATACTTTATGAAAAAGTAGTTTAATTCAAGAGTCCTCCAGAGAACTACCTTTGGAATTAAGGGGTGGGTAGTTCCCCATTCCATCTCTTGATATCTTCAAACAGAGGCTGGATAACTTATCAGATATGTTATATCAAAGATTTTTTTTAATTTACATTTATTTATTTATATGAAAATTTTTCTTTTCTTTTTTTTTTTGAGGGATGAGTTTGTCTAGATGAACACTGAGATCTTTTCTCACTCTAAAGTCCTACATAATATAAAGACTCCAGACTCTGGAGGTAGAGAACCTGAGTTCAAATGTCATATTTGAAACATTTCCTGTATGACCTTGGACAACATTAAACTCAAAATGCCTCAATTTTCTCATCTGAGGGAGTTAGACTAGCTTCCCTCCGAGATCTCTTCTACCTCTAGATCTTTGTGCCTAGTGTAACTTTTATTCCATTTTAGAGCATTGAGATAAGGTTTGATAAAGATAAGCATTGAGATGGCTTTCAATCCTGAGATTTTACAAATGTCAGCAGAAAACATGTGTTTGGTGCTACATAGAATCATAAAATGAAAAGTTCACTTAAAATTCAACAAACATTTATCAATGCCCTTCAATGTATATCTTTCCAATGAAAGTTCAGTTTCTAATGAGAGTAAATGAATGAATATTTTTCCATCTCTTCATGGCAGGAATGATAAATGGAAGACTGTGAAGATTCATATGAGCAGCTGCACCTGGTCATGGCTGCTCCATATCTACACTGACCCAAAGGCACAGCCTTGGAGACCATGATTTGGAATTAGTTGCTATTTCCATTTGAGTTCTCTTCTTTGCATAATTATCCCTTAGCTATTTTTAGAAGTCCATCTATAACACTATGAAATCTGAACCATCCCCTTCAAGCCCTGGCTAAGTGATGCACAGTGGCACACCAGCCACAGGGTGAACAGATGGTCAAGTCTGTGCAAGTGAAGCACATGGAGGGAAGCATGTGGTGCACTAGACAATATGTCTCATTGTGACAGATGAGAGAAGGACTTTTCTTGTATCAACATAGTTCTTCTATTTGGTACCCTCTTAGTGGAGGAGCAATTATATACAACCTAACTGGGGAAAGAAAGTATGGAAATGATCATGATCATAGGAGTAGCCGGCAGAATAAAGGTGATTCTGGTTTCAACAACCAAAGGTTTGTCCAGTGCCAATAATGATTCAGAAATGTGGAATTTATAAATAAAAAGTCACTTTAGTGGTCAGCCAGTCCAAAAGCTTCAAATGAGGAAATTGAGGCCCAGATTAAGTGACTTGCCTATAGATTCACAAAAAGGAAGTTAGAGATCAACTAGCTCAGCTCCACTACTTCTATTTTGCAGATGAGAAAATTGTTGCCTTCAAGATTGCCACCCATTCACCTTATCTATGTCTTGATTGGATATATTACTTTTTTTTATTTTGTTTTATCCAGTAAAATGTAAGCTTACTATGATATGGCTCATGCTTTTGCCTTTCTCCAGTATTTCACACAGTGCCTGGTATGCAGTAAATCCCTAAAAAAATGTTCATTTACTGCCTGAATAGAAGGGAACAAGATCACACAACTAAATATATAGAAGAGTTCAGTTGTAAACCATTTTCTTTGGCTCCAAACATTTATAGATTGCAAAGTGAGAACCTTAATAGTTACTACAGATAAGTATATGGTTCTTGTATAGAAGTACTTTACCTTTTTTCAGATACCATTATGAAGGATTCTGGTGTCTGTTTGTATATGTATATGAGTGTTTATGTGTGTGTGAGAGACAGAGAGAGATAGAAAATATGGTGTGTATATGTGTGTAAAAGAGAGTGAAGGTTGGGCTTCCTTGTCAAAATAATTATTGTTTCTATCATTGTTACTATTATTTTGCTAAATTAATTAATGTGCTTAGGAGAGGAATTCTAACAACAAATACAAACAAATCAGAGTGAAGATTTTCCCATTTAATGTTCTAAATAAAGAAAAGAAGGTTTGAGCCACAATATTTAAGAAAACGTGTAGTGCTCTAATCAAAATTCCTAATTTTGTATATAAGGAAAAGGGAAAGGAACTAATTAAGATCATATCAGTAGGTATTTGCATTAGATTAGACCAGAACTCAAAACCTCACATTCTTAATCAAGCATTCTTTTTTCATTTTATCAATATATGCTATCAAAGTAAAATGAGCATTGCATATTTATATTATATGTCTATTATATTATGTATATTATATATGTATACATATATATGTATTTTTACATCTTTTATGGTACTTATTTCATGATGAATAGCACAAAACACATTTTCTTCCTCTCTTTCATCATCTGTGTTTTTATTCACTATTTACAAATACTTAATATCCTTGAGGTGCTGTTGTAAAAGGAGCAGAAGAATAAGAGTCAGAGGAACTGAATTAGAGCCCCAGTCTTGCAAGCTTTTTGACCTTGAATAAATTGCAATCTATATGAATATTGGTTTTCTTCTTTGTAAAATAGGAAAATAATATTTGTACTTCTTACCACAAAGGATTGTTGGGTGGAAAATATTTTGTAAATCCTAACACACTGTAGAAATATGAGCAATTATTTTTATTGGAACTCAGATTGAGTGTTTTACAGTAATAGCATATCCTGCCCACTAGATCTTTGGGATTAAAGATCACAATCACAGACATTGAAAGTCAAAGGTGTCTCCATGGAATTGATTCACTCTGTTTCTTTGTCATCTGTCTCTGGTGATATCATTCTAGATAATCAGGCATTAATTCAACAAACATTTATTAAATATCTGCCCATGGAAGTCACAAGCATAGATCAGGGAAAAATGAAAAGAAAATCCTTTCTCTCTAGGAGCTAATAGTTACAGAAAAAGGGGCAGGTGAGATAAACAAATAAAATCATAAATATAGAATCTGTCTCTTTTGTTTCTCTGAATCTCTAGCAAACTGATTCTTTAGTAATTTTTGCTTATGTGCAAACTTTGGTGAGTAATTTAAGTATTGCATGTATGTATTTGAATTTAATTGATACCTTTTCTACTTTATACCAAAGCTATGGCTAACTCTTTTCTCTCTAACCTGTCCCCATAGAAAATTCTTTTGACCTAAAGAGATAGTGAAAATTAACTGTAAGTGAATAAAACTGTAATATGCAATATTGCTGAGATAAAAAAAACCTCTCTCTGTTCTACCACCACCCTCATACACCCATTGAGAGCAAAAAGGTTTGTCTCATAATCTATCCTCTAGACCCAATATTGGTCCTTGCTCTAAATGTGGGCTTAGTTTCTTTTTAGCAATGGTTTCATTTATATTATCACAGTAATTCTTTTTTTTAATTTTTTAATTTTTAATTTTTAAACTATTTTTTCCATATTTTATTTTCTTTTTCTCTCTTCTCCCTCCCCCCTAATTTCTGCCTCCTGGATCCAACAAGCACTTCCACTGGGTAATAAAAATGATATCACTTATACCTATTTCCACATTATTCATCTCTGCAATATAGCAATCTTTCAAAAGCTAACCTCCAAATCATATACCACATAAACAAATGATGAGGAATTTGTTTTCCTTCTGCGTTTCTACTCCCACAGTTCTTTCTCTCTATGTGTATAGCATTCTTTCTCCTAAGTCCCTTGACATTATTTTGTATTAGCAAAATTCATTACATTGTATTTTTCCACAATGTTTCACTTTCTGTGTATAATATTCTCTTGCTTCTGTTCATTTCACCCTGAATCAGTTCCTGGAGATTCTTCCAGTTCATATAGAAATCCTCCAGTTCATCCTTTCTTCCAACACAATAGTGTTCCATCACCAACAGATACCACAATTTATTCAGCCATTCCCCAATTGAGGGGAATCTACTCATTTGCCAATTTTTTTGCAATTAGAAAGAGCACAGCTATGAATATTTTTGTACAAACACTTTTTATTATTGTCTCTTTAGTGTACAAAACTAATAATTGTATTGCTCAATCGAAGTGTATACATCTTTTTAAAGTCATTTGGCCATATTTCCAAATTCCCTTCCAGAATGGTTGGATCAATTCATGTGTCCCAATTCTGCCACAACCCCACAACACTTATTATTTTCCTTTACTGCCATATTGGCCAAGCTACCAGGTGTGAGGTGGTACCTCAGCATTGTTTTGGTTTGCTTTTCTCTAATTATGAGAGATTTAGGACACTTTTTCATGTACTTCTTGATAGTTTTGATTTCTTTATCTGAAAACTGCCTATTCATGTCCTTTGACCATTTGTCAATTGGGGAATGGATTGATTTTTTGTGTAATTGACTTAGCTCTTTATAATTTAGAAATTAGACCTTCATCAGAGTTTTTTGTTATAAAATTTTTCCCAATTTGTTGCTTCCCTTCTAATTTTGGTTCCATTGGTTTTGTTTATATAATATCACAGTAATTCTACAAAAGCATCTTTCCCTTCCTTTTCCTTTCTCTTCTTTCTCTTTCTCTTTGTCTCTGTCTCTCTCCATGTTGAAAGTATAATGAAATATTAATAGTGATAATTTACTAAATGTTTATAATATTTCTTTACATATATACCATATTCTACATATTGTATTAAAGATTGTTGAGCTATTCACTGTAATGCGGGTGGCGAAATCACTGCTAGGGTCCTTGGAGTAACTAGACCAGCAGGAGATTGGATTGGATGTTATCAAGGTTGAGCAACCTCAGCTGGGAATGAATCTGGTATAGGTTAAATTCAAACCCTGGAAGCTTGGAGCCCAGTGAATCTACACTGTTAGCTGTTAGGCTCCTTTAAGATGTTTGGTGGGTGGCCCCTCCCTGCTGGAGTAATTGCCGCTTATTGGTTGAATGGCAGACAGGCAGGAAGTATTTGACTGAACTTCCTGTCCCAGCAATGGAGGCTTTGTTTAACCTCAAAGTAAACCACAAACTGCTCAGTATTCCCTCCTCTTCCAAAATCTCCTTAGCCTTGGTGGTATAGGAATAATCGCAGGATTCACTGATAAAAGACTAAGGGATTTATTGAAACTGGGAAGGAATGGCCAAGGTAAGAGGGCTTAGGTGTTAGTAAGTTGTTGCTATGGTCACCTGACTGGTGTTGGCTAGTTGCCCTTGGCCAGAGCTAAAAGGTCTCTGGATAGTAATAAATTTGATCCACTAGCTAATCGGTTGTAAAGGACATAGATGTTGTTGGGTTAGTCTTGAGGAAGGTCCTAATAACTAGGCTAACCTATTTTCCTACCCACCATTCCATCACCCTTTCACCACCCTTCTCCACCCTTCACCACCCAGGCCCCAGGGGAAGGTCAGGGATAAGTAGCTGATGTGGGTGAAGGCTGGGGAAAACAGAACACAGAGTTGGGTTTCCAGGGGTTTTTATAGTCTCAGCCCAACTGCCAGTTGGCACCTGCCCCATGGAGCATGCCATTAGCAAGATTCCATTCAGGGTAACTGACAGCTTAGCCTAGGCTAATATATAATGAAAAAAATCTGCATTACATCACCAACTTACAGGCTAGTTCCAATTTTTTTTCTTCCTACTACTTTTTTAAAATTTTCTTATGAATATTTTGGAAGTGTTATGTTTTAATATGTTCTTTATTTAGTAGCAGGAAATGTCCAGTTATAGAATGTCTGAGTGGGAAGGTATGTACATATTAGTCTTTTTTTTAATAGCTCAAAATTCTTGGTTTTCAAAATGATTAAACCAAATCATGTAGTACCAATAGTAGACTGGCGTGATTGTATTTTGATAATTCCTCTAATATTATTTCCATTATGTTTGCCAATTTCATGAGAATAAGATGACAATGAATTTTTTAAATTTAATTTAATTTTTTAATTTAATTTTAATTTTTTAGAAAAATTTTTTCCAAGGTTACATGATTCAAGTTCCTGCTCTCTCTATCCCCCATGCTTCCCACCCCCCAGTAGCCAATGTGCATTTCCACTGGTTTCTTCCAGTGTCATTGATCAAGACCTATTTCTACATTATTGATAATTGTTCTAGGGCTGTCATTATGAGTTTACATCCAAATTGTGTCTGCATCAACCCATGTGTTTAAGTAGTTCTTTTTCTTCTGTGTTTCCACTCCTGTAGTTCTTCCTCTGAATGTCTGTAGCATTCTTTTCTGTAAATCACTCAAAATTGTCCTGGGTCATTGCATTGCTGCTAGTACAGAAGTCCATTACATCGATTTCACCACAGTGTATCAGTCTCTGAGTATAATGTTCTCCTGGTTCTGCTCCATTCACTCTTTATCAATTCCTGGAGGTCATTCCAGTTCACATGGAGTTACTCCAATTTATTATTCCTTTGAGCACAAAAGTATTCCATCAACAGCATATACCACAATTTATTCAGCCATTCCCCAATTGAAGGGCATACCCTCATTTTCCAGTTTTTTGCTACCACAAAAAGCATAGCTATAAATATTTTTGTACATGTCTTTTTCCCTATGATCTCTTTGGGGTACAAACCCAGCAATGCTATGTCATGATCAAAGAGCAGGCAGTCTTTTAGCACTCTTTGGGCTTAGTTCCGAATTGCCATCCAAAATGTTTGGATCAATTCACAACTCCTCCATTAATGTCCCAATTTTGCCACATCCCCTCCAATATTCATTACTCTCCCCTGCTATCATTTTAGTCAGTCTGCTAGGTGTGAGGTGGCACCTCAGAGTTATTTTGATTTGCATTTCTCCAATTATTAGACATTTGGAACACTTTCTCATGTGCTTGTAGATAGTTTTGATTTCTTTATCTGAAAATTGCCTATTTGTGTGCCTTTTATTAATTGGAGAATGGCTTGAATTTTCGTACAATTGATTTTGCTCCTTGTATATTTGAATAATTAGACCTTTGTCAGAGTTTTTTGTTATAAAGATTTTCCCCCAGTTTGTTGTTTCCCTTCTGATTTTAGTTGCATTGATTTTGTTTGTACAAAAGCTTTTTAATTTAATGTAATCAAAATTATTTATTTTACATTTTGTATTTTTTTCTAACTCTTGCTTGATTTTAAAATCTAGGGTGATTTTAAATGGTATTTCTCTTTCTACCTCTTGCTGCTGTGATGTTTGGAAATATATAGAAATGCTGATGATTTATGTGCATTTATTTTGTATCCTGCAGCTTTGCTAAAGTTGTTGATTATTTCTATTAGCTTTTTAGTTGATTCTCTAGGATTTTTTAAGTAGACCATCATATCATCTGCAAAGAGTGATAGCTTAGTCTCCTCATTGCCTATTTAAATACCTTCAATTTCTTTTTCTTCTCTAATTGCTACTGCTATTGTTTCTAGTACAATGTTATATAATAGAGGTGATAATGGGCATCCTTCTTTCATGCCTGATGTTATTGGAAAGGCTTCAAATTTATCCCCATTGCATATGATGCTTGTTGATGGTTTTAGATATATACTGTTTATTATTTTTAGGTAAGGTCCTTCTATTCCTATACTTTCTAGTGTTTCAACAGGAATGAATATTGTATTTTGTCAAAGGCTTTTTCAGCATCTATTGAGATAATCATGTGATTTTTGTTTGTTAGTTTGTTGTTATGGTCAGTTATGTGGAAGTTTTTCCTAATGTTGAATCATCCTTGCATTTCTGGTATAAATCCCACCCGATCATGTTGGAGAGCCCTCTTGATCATTTTCTGGAGTCTTTTTGCTACTATTCTGTTTAAGATTTTTGCATCTATGTTCATTAGGGAGATTGGTCTGTCTGTAGTTTTCTTTCTCTGTTTTTGGTCTGCCTGGCTTTGGAATCAGTACCATATTTGTGTCATAAAAGGAGTTTGGTAGGACTCTTTCTTTGCTTATCATGTCAAATAATTTGACATATAATATTGGGATTAGTTGTTCTTTGAATATTTGATAGAAGTCACTTGTGAATCCATCAGGCACTGGCATTTTTTCCTTAGGAATTCTTTGATGGCTTGTTTAATTTATTTTTTCTGATATGGGATTATTTTAGTATTCTATTTCATCTGCTGTTAATCTAGGAAATTTATATTTTTGTAAATATTTATCCATATCACCTAGGTTGCTATATTTATTGCCATATAATTAAGCAAAATTGTTTTTTTTTAATTTTAAACCCTTAACTTCTGTGTATTGACTTATAGGTGGAAGGGTAGGCAATGGGGGTCAAGTGACTTGCCCAGGGTCACACAGCTGGGAAGTGTCTGAGGCTGGATTTGAACCTAGGACCTCCCATCTCTAGGCATGGCTCTCAATCCACTGAGCTACCCAGATGCCCCGCAAAATAGTTTTTAATGATTGCCTTAATTTCCTCTTAATGACAATGACACGATAATGAATTTTTATACATTTTCCATGTTGATAATTCTATTTTTGAAAACATTTTTATGTCTTTTGACAATTTTTCTATTGAGGAATGGCTTCCTTTTTTACATATTTGTGTTGATTAATATCCACTTCAGACTTAAATATTATGTTTTTCACTTAATGAAATACAAGGTAGCTGAGAACCATGAGCCACTGGTCTCACAAATACAAGAGATTACATTTTTCTGATTGAGACATTATCAGATTATTTAGCATCTTCATCAGGAAACTGTTGTAATCACCCATAGATGTGAATTAGGACTGTAGTGTTTTTCAATCAGATATCAGTAAGAACAGATTGTGAATATAGAGTAACATGTCAAACCCTGGAAGGAGCTTAAGCAAAGCTTTAGAGAGTACCAAGTGTCAGAGATCAAGCTAAGGATGAGAGTGAAAAATAAATATGAAAGTTAAAGATATAACAATCACCATGAACAAGAGTCATTCAAATCTAGAAGTCAGGAGATAAAGGAGAACAAGACTCAGAAAAATATAAATATCAGAGTATTCTTGTATCTAGATAGAGAAATAGCCCAAATGCCATTTTCACTTCCAGATTTTAGGTATTCCCTTAGACCTTGACATAACTTCCATTGATATTAACCTTTGCAATAACCTGTCACAACTGTGGTATACAATATCATTTTATATAATTCAGCACTGGTTATGTTTCAATATTACAAGAGATTATTTTTTTCAAAAAAGAATCCAATCAGTGCCAAAGTAATATGATAGGAAAATTCTGTAAGGAAATATAGTCTAGTATTTGGAGCTATAGAACCTGGAGGACCACTTGTCCTGGATGTTACCAAATGAATTCTTTATCAGGTATGTTTTGAACTAAAATCCATAAGAAATCCCTTCCAACTCTAAAAATGTGTGATTCTGTGAATCATGATGAAGTATAGAAGTCACTGAATGCTCTGATAACAACTTTATTGTGAATAAAGGTTGTTTTTTAATGACAAAAAAAATCAAGTATCTAGATATCCCCTGGAAAGAAATTGAGAGATATCTATTAGAGGTAAGCAAGAATAGTCTGCTGAACATACTTCCACAATTTAAAAATTATGACTTTAATATATATAACATGGAAACTGTAATGCAGGGTTACTAGTAGAAGCCTTTGCTTTTGCAAATTTAACTGTAAGCAGCCCTAGCAGTTAGGGGTTTTAGAGTGTTCAGAAAAGCAGTTGGAGCCTGAGGCTATAAATAGTGCTAAAGTTCCAACTGAGTGGCTTTTGCCTTTTGGCTTCTGCTTTGGCCTGTGCTTTTGTCTTTTAGGGCATTCAGACCTAGTCTGATTTCTCTAGACCTCTCCCTGATCTCTCCATTATATCCCTGTTATTTTCCCTGATTTCCCTTTGGGCCCTGGGAGGAAGGGTGGTCTTGGTGGTTGGACATCGTGGGTTTAATTTCTGTAGGCAAGTAGGGCATCCTAAAACAAGCCACCCTTAATTTAGTGATTTGATAAATACTTTACATCAAGGGCAGTCAAACCTTCCTGACTGGGAGAGTAGGCCTCTCTCAGTCTAACCCTCTCCTGTGACACATCCCCCAGAACCAGCCTTCTCCCTAGCAGCAGTTATAAAAACCTGAAACCTCTTTCCCTCTGATTATCCCTGACATTAATAAATTCCCTTTGTTACCTATACAAAGCCACTGGTAAATGGTTGTATTGAAGATTAAGGCAAAGGCTAAAGAGGGAAGAATTATTTTCCTTTTATTTTCTTGGGGGAAACCTAGGCATCCATCTTGGGCAGGAAGTACCCAGCAGAGACTTCCTGCAGACATCAATTTCATTGGCAGGGAGGAGCCTTTGACTCCTCCCTCAAAGGACTTTAGAAATTAACAAGAGAAACCCCCAGCCTTGATCTAAACATTTCTGACTGGCCCAAATTCATCTTGTACCTTAGAGATACCTTCCCTGCCTTGAAGAACCCAGCCTATTTCCTCTCAGTATCCTCTGTCTCTAACCTCAGTGATAAGCCTGTTTGAGCTGCCCTTCTGCATATTCCCATCCATTCCCTTACCTACCTTCCTTATATACCACCTCATTCATCCCTTCCCCACACTCAGCTATCCTCTTCATTCCTCTTCCAGATCACCTATATCACCCTTGTCCCTCCTTTAACCAAGATTGCCTGACTTATTCTATGACAAAACCAATATTAATAAGGAATAATAACCAAAGAATACTCATGGAGTGTTCCCTAATACTCTAAATTATTAATGATTTTTCCATTTTTGCATGTCTTGTATTTGGACCTCTCTGGTACATTTATGACTTTAGTATTTTTATTATAGTTATTTGCTTATTAATTATACAAGCCACTTAGTAAATGTTTAAATTTAATATTCTAATTAAAAGTAACTTTACAGGTCATTTAGTCTATTTCCTTAGATTTTAACAAGAATATTCTTTTTTCAAAATGTCAGACCTTTTATTTTTTGCTTACATCATTGTGGGCTGAATAAATTCTAAAGAGGGAAGATAGACTCCAGGGTGCAGCTGTTATTAGTGAATTAGATGCATTAACTATTCTTGGACTGATTTCCATTTCTCTATTTGCTAACCTCTATTGTGAACACTGAAATCACTCAAAAGATAGCAATTCTATCTCTAAGGATGGGTAATTCCTGGTAGGTGGTATTTATGTTTTTTGAATGACAATCAACACTGTATAATTATGCTTTGAAGTATTGTGGGCCAAAGATATCAGATGTGATTGATGCAGACAGAATAAAGCAATGGTCAGATTGAGGGATTTAGTATTGGAAAATATTGTGGAGTTCAGAATTAAAGAATAGAGTCTAAGAATCAGAGACTGACAGTCAATGTTTTATTTTTTAATTTAATTTAATTTTTTACTTGTTGATAAAGTTTTGTTTTTTTTAAACCCTTGTACTTCGGTGTATTGTCTCATAGATGGAAGATTGGTAAGGGTGGGCAATGGGGGTCAAGTGACTTGCCCAGGGTCACACAGCTGGGAAGTGGCTGAGGCCAGGTTTGAACCTAGGATCTCCTGTCTCTAGGCCTGACTCTCACTCCACTGAGCTACCCAACTGCCCCGTTGATAAAGTTTTTAGTAATCATTTTCTGATATTTTTGTTATCAATGTTTTCTCTGTATGACATATGTTGGGCATGTGTTATCATATAACATATTTCCATGTTCATCATATTGTGAAAGAAGATACATTTTTCTTATGTTGAAGAAAAAAATTCATGGAAGAAATAAAATGAGGAATAGTATACTTTAATATTCATTGATTTCACCAATTCCTTTTTTTTCCAGCGGAAGAAATGATAAATAGGTTTAATTGGTGCTTATCTACTGTGTAGATGGAATTTGCTTCCCAGAACTATCTTACCCAGCATCCCATTTGCTTCCTTACATTACGTTTGTATGCTAAGAGGGAACGCACTGACAATAAAGTTTTGGTTGACCCTGCCGCTCTCTCTCTTCTTCCCCAAACGCAGCTCTGGAGGCTGGGGGAAGAGCTTGGCAGGAAAGTTTACACACGTGTTCTTATTTTAGTTACAGAAATAGCTTTTTGTGAACGAGTTAATAAAATTAGCAAGGTACATTATCTTTTTGAGGTATTTATCCATAAAAACTTGATCAAGATCTTTCCAACATTTATCCAAATAGAAAACTTTAAAAGCTTCTGGCAAGTCACCCAGGCACAAACGATGTGACCAAAAGTAACCTAAAATGTATTGCTAAATATTAGAACCTCTTAGCCAAAAAAAATTAGGATCATAGATGAGATTGTGTTTTTCTTACTGCTACCTTTTGAAAATAAGAGATGTAGATGATGAAATTTATTTTAATAAGTAAAGCTGGCCAAAAATTCTGCATTAAAAATGATATTTGTATTTTAGCACCACAAATGGAAATATTTGGTAGATGACTGACCACTGTTGAAATAGACTCTAAAGATGGCTGATAAGAACGTTTTTGCTAGTAGTTTTACAAATTCTGTCTAAAAGTCTTCATTCTTTTAAACCCTTAACTTCCTTCTTAGAATCACTTGATTCTAGGGCAGAAAAGCAATAAGGGATAGGCAGTGATTTGCCCAGTGTCACCCAGCTAAGAAGTGTCTCAGGCCAGATTTGAACCTAGGACCTCCCATCTCTAGGCCTGGCTCTCAATCCACTGGGCAACTCAGCTGTCCCAAAAAGTCTTCATAATAAAAAAGATTGGAGTAGAAAACAGCCTATACATGTCCCCTAAGGTAGATACTATAGAGAGCAGCAACAATAAAAGAAGAGTAACACTTGAAATAAAAGAAAGGATTTTATAGTAAAAATTCTAACTTCAACATACACGAATATACAAAAATTTAGGCAACAAATAGGAACAAGAGTTCCTAAGACAAGAAGACAAATTTTATCTCCTTAGTGTCACTGAAAGTTCATGGGATGAAGCTAATGGTTGAAATATTGTTCAGAGTCAATAGATGCTACTTAATAGAATAGGTAAGTAGGAGATAACATAGTAGTGTATACTAAGAAAACATTCTAATGAGAATTTTGGGAACCAGATTATGGAAGCATAGATGAGAACATTTGGGGAAAGATCAATAGAAAGACAAAGAAAAGTGATTTTTTTATTGTAGTTTATTGCAGACCACCTGGACAAAAAGAGTAAAGAGATGAGCTCAGGAAGCAGATCACAAGCTTGGCACACAATGGCATAATATAGTAATAATGAAGGTGGGGAAGACTTCAATAACTCAGACATCTGCTAGAAATCTCTTGCCAAAAGCAGAGTTGCAAATAAGTTCTTGGCTTTTCATAATGCTAATTTTATCATTTAAAAGGTGATGAAATCAATAAGGGGGCATTTAATGCAGGATTTGAAGCTCAGTAACAGAAAGGAAAAAGTATTTGGGATCGAAATTCTGAGAACATTTTTGCATTATTATTTTCTCCCACAGTTTTGTGACCTGGAAGGAAAGGAAATTGAAGCATATTATGACACATGACAAAATGTGGGGAAAGCATTTTTTTAAAGATTAGACAGAGAGAGACTGAACCTTGAACCTGTAAATTTTGGGAAATATATTTTAATAATTCTACTTCAATATAATAAGTCTTTTGTAATATTCTGTATTTTGTTTTATGCATATAAAATATTATTCTGATATATTCATCAGACTGCTAATATGTATATATATTTAAACATATATACATACATATGTATGTATATATGTTTAAAAATCCTTGGTCTAAAAGGATACATAGTACCTCAATAATTAAATTCATTTTTATGTCTTTTTATCTGTATTTTTATAGTTATTAACTTAAATTTCATAGGGGAGTATCTGTCCAGAAAGTATGAGAAACTCTAAAAATGAAATATTTAAGACAATAAGGTAAATCATTCAAATGAAGAAGAAAACTGGGAGTTATCTAAGACACTAATGTTGATGCCCAATAAATAATAAAATGTTTAAAGATATGTAAAGGTGATGAGAAAAGGGAAGCTATCCACAAATAGATATAAGAGCATAAATTTAATTTTTATTAGGAATGATTAATCATAGAATGCATTAAATGAATCTTGAAAGGAAAGCTAAGAACAACAAACATAAAGATCCTTTATTTTTTCCTCCTTTAGTTATATTGGAGATAAAGAAGTATCTAAAAAGGATAGTAAGAAAAGTCCAGGTTCTTCATTAATTTAGTTCATTGAATCAAGATGAATTCCATCATTTCATAGTGCAATAACTGTTGAATGGGTCTGCTGAAACACATTTATGGGTAAGACAATATCTAAATTATGTTAGTTTAGAACTGCTTGCATGACTGGACTCAAACAGTAGGTGTTGATGGGTCAGTGTCAATTAGATAAATGTCTCCAGAGAAATGCTTCAGGGTTTAGTATTTGGCCCCTTAGAGGTAAATATTTATTTTCAGTGACTTAGATATTAACAATAATTCTTCTCATTTAGAATCCATTTTAAGACTTGCCAAGTAAGTTACAAATATTTAATTTTAATCCCTGAAAAAATTAGAGGGGGGAACTCTAGTTAATTTCAGCTACGGAATTCGGGTGTTTTTTTTTTGTTTTTTTCTTTGAATAAAGTTTTATAAAGAGATTAGAGAGTCAGATTGTTTTTCTTTTCTGTACTCACACAACTCAGTTATTCCTATCTTTAAGCCCAGTCTTTATCTATTTTACCCATTAGCTGTCTGTCAACCAGAATGGTGAAAACCTGAGTTTGAAGTTGTATAAAGATAATTTGAAGTTAATGAGGATTTTTTTACTATTCTAAATGATTTTTTAAATCCCATAGCATTGTAGACATTAATAATATTTAAAAATATGCATATACCCTTCAAAATATAATTTTGCATATACAAATTATGACATATGTGTATATTTATATTGTATGTAGTATAGAGGCACACACAAATATATAAATATATACATATATATTTGTTTTTCTATATATCCTAATACTGATCTTTTAGCTAACATGTATTTAATTGACTTTTAGTGGTTACAGCACAATAGCCCACATAGAGAGTTATTGTATTTTCTCAGAACTCTTCATCAAGTAATAGCTAATAAAGGTCCATTTCTCAACATGCAACTTTTAATTGCATTACAAACACAGTGTATGCATATGTTGTATAGTCATCTCTCTAGGCATATCACTATCTGCAACTCAAGAAGGGGAGATGAATATGGGAATTCGTTTTTGTATATTTAATATATCATATTTTTGTTGCCAATGAATTTATATATTTAGATATCTAGCTATATAGAAATATAGAGATGTATACATTCATAGAAAAACAGATAGCTAGAATGATTGACCAGTAGCATCTAGAATTTTAAACAATCAAAAAATTATATCCTTTTTTAGAGTAAAATATTATTTATTAAGAGGGACATGCAACCTATTAATAAGGAATTGGTCACAAGTGGCAAAGGCAATGGACAGGAAGTTGACACAGAGTTTTATCAAGTTGCAGATTCCTTCCATTTGGCTTTACAGTATACAATTTGGACCTTCTTATTGGTGGATATTTTATGGTGGATATTTTAAGATGACATGTCCTTAAAGGTCTCAGTCCCTCCCCCATTACTTCATTGTATGGAAGATAAAGGAAAGGCTACTCCTCAAATGGATGATATCAAACAGTTTAAAGAAATGTGGCCCACCTGTCTACTGTGGTACTTTAAAGAGTGGAATGTCAGCTAGTTTATGAAACCCAGCTTCTGCTAGAAATCTTTGGCTAGAAAAATGTAAGTTGTCTCAATGGTGTTTTCTTTGTAGACCAAGTCACCCCAAACCTAGATGATATGTCTAGTAGGGATAAAAGGGTATGTACTTATAATGGCCTTGGAAAAGCTTGATAAGAATGGGGCCTATGTCTTACCTTAATAGAAAACAGGGGTCACTGCTTGCTTAAGTACGTTGGGGCCTGGGAGTGACTACCCTGTTCAGTTAAGTCCTTGAGAAATTGCCTGAATTTCAAAGTCTGCAGTTTGAGGGAATGAATGGATTCATAGAAATATTGCTAATAAATAATATGATCCAACATTAATTTTCCTCAGACAAATAAATAGAAACATATGGAATTATGGAGATACATGATTAAAATAACTGCGGTATTAAACAGCATCATTTTCAAAATACTTGTCTCAAACCATTCTCTCAATAACCTATTCAAATTGGTACCCAAACCAGATCATTTTGTTTGTTATTCTTTGGGGTTTTTTTTGAGAATTTTGAGAATTTTTATTCTCATTTTAATCACAAATGTGTGGGATATTGAGGGTGGTCTTATAATGTTCTCAAAGTAGAGAGCTCAAAATATGGAAATTCCCTCTATTAATGGATTTCAGGAACCTTATTCTAATGTGACTGTAAGAGCCCAAGATACTAAGAGAAATTAAGTGACTTTTCCAAGGTGAAACAGCAATCATGTACCAAAACAGGAATTAATACAATTCTCCCTAATTCCAAAGCTGCACCTCAGCAACCATTATAGCTACTTTTTGCTCACTTTATAGATGAGAAAACAAAGACCATGTTTAAATGATCTGCTCAAGGTCACACAGCTAATAAGTAGAGAACAGATTTAAACATAGGTCATTTTTACTCTATGTCCAAGGCTTGAGCTATTATACTAAGATGCTGTTGTTGATTTATAGCTTGCTAAGTGGATGGACACATAGAAGGAAAGAGAGAAGAATGGATAGTTGGAAGATGAACCAACAGAAAAAAAGAAAGTCCAATAGAAACACAAAAATACAAACTTTGTCCATTTGGATATAGTTATTCTCATTTTAATCACAAATAGTATAAATATTTTTGAAGTAGGAATTTGGAATGCTAAAATCAATTAATAAGAAACTAATAAATAAAAACTTCAGGTAAAATGATTCTCCAATTTTATTTCCTTCACATTAGAAAAATTAGAAAAATAAAATTTCCAAAAGCATACAAGAATGCAATTTTTATTCTGGAGAAGAAATGCTACTTTACTGAAAAAGATAATATAATGTTCAGAAGTACCTAAATAAACAACCAGCGCAACTGTAGGGTCCAAGATAGGAATAAGAACTAAGAATATAAGAGGCAGGTAAGAAGAGAGTTAAAGTGAAACTTTTGGAAATGAAATCTAGATTTCATCTCTTTTATGTGAAGAGAAATTCATTTTCTACACACACACACACACACACACACACACACACACACACACACACACACACACATATATATATATATATAAAACACCTGGAAAATGTGCAAGTTTCAGATCAAGATTTTAAGACAAAATGATCTTGATTGAAGGTGTAAGTGAACTTTTAAAATTACAAAGTTAATAAGTTTAATATACTTTATCTTATTTTTCCCCTATTAGTTTGGAATATTCTAACATATGAGCTGTTTCTCTCCTTTTGCTATCTCTGCACTATAGTGAACTTAGACATATCCATTGCTTAATAAGATATAAATCTCAGAACTCAAAGCACCAATATTTCCCCATGTTTCAGAAATAGAATGTTTTAAATACAAATCCATTAATCTAATAAAGGGGAAGGGCAGTTATAAAAATTGGGATGCAACGTTAATTCTCACATATCAATAATTTACTTGAATCAAGGTGAAATTGCAGAAACTACACAAAGCAAATGAAAGGTTGAAGAGTTTACAGTAACTCACTTGGTACCTAATGAATTCTTAATTCATTCAAGTATTAGTAGAGAGAACAGAGAAGAGGCCTTTCAAAATTTATGTTGAGATACATTTAATTTCAATTAATTCACTGCACCAATGAAGCAGAAAACAGTTGGCTTTACGAGTAATGGTAATTGTGTCTAATTTCATGGCACCATATACATTATATCTGACTTCTGCTACATTGTGCAGCATAATGGAAATAGAATGGATTGAGATAACATATGGAATAACTTCCATAATATACACAGTGCTTGTTTCAATGTAATTTAATAAAATTATTGGAAATATAACTAAAGATTTAAGCATATTTGATGATGCCAGTACCTTTAATATTCTATGGTTATTTCTTGAATTTATTTTTGAAATACATATGCACACATTTAATTAATTTTAAAATATATTTTTCATGCTTCTAATACTATCAAGATAGGAGAAAGATTTTAGCCTTGATAAAATATGTTCTTTTCTTACTCAACAAAGGCAGTCATTTTTTTCCTGCTCTGTTTTATTATTGTCTATGTAGACTCAATAGGAAGTGACACTTCACATTATTTTGAAATTGTAGTCTTTAGGCTGAGTTTCAATGTGATACACTAGATAGTTTGGCATTGGTGTCAGGAAGTCTTGGGCACATGACCTGCTGCAGAACTAGTTAGATGAATGAACTTAGGTAAATCACTTTACATTTCAGTGTCTCAGACAAGAATCTAAAAATACAAGTTAAAAACAAGTGGCTGATTTGTATCAAAGGAAGAAATTTTCACATGAGATTTTCTCTACATAGAAGGAATTACTAATCCACAAGGCTAGGTTTTATCCTTGATAAAAGAGCTAGTAAGCAAAACCCACCTGTGGAAGCTTTTTCTCCAATGGAATGACTTTAATTATTTTGGGGCATCTCTTAAAATTTCCAAAATTATAATTTCCAACTTTTGAATTTGTATATTTTCACACACTTTTTATGAGGAAAATTTCACTAGTAATTTATGATTTAAATCTTAAAAAAAGAAACAGTCCCTTGGTATGACAGATCAAATAAAAAGGTCAGAATACTTTAATAGCTAGATCATTTCATTCTTTTCCATTTTTTTCTTATTCCTGAGATGCCCATTTCTCTCCTATTTTCCTAAAATAATCCACCATTAACACTATATGCTTTATCAAAACTTGGTTGGTTGGTTGGTTGGTTTTTTGTCCTTCATACTGTAAGAGAACAGAAATTACATCAGTATGCTGGAGTGTCACTGTGGCTAATTAGACCAATATAAGCTCTGGAGGCTCAAGCATAACTTGGGACCAAATAGCTAGAAGGAGCATTTAGAATGGAAATGTCTCTAAATTTTCACATCTCACATTTCTTTCAAGATACTATAGTTCTACTTTGCTCATAGAGCACAGCATCTTTAATGCAGGCATACCATGTGAGAAGCTTCTGTGCCAGCATCTCCCCTGTCTCACAACTGATACTAAAGATTTTCAGAGACCTTTAGAGTTTATTGCTTCTTCTGACCTCCATGTAAGTGCTTAACTTGTAAGAATAGTTGAGATTCACCATGGGTCTTTTACCAATAAATATCCTTCAAGGCATTATAGAAACACTTTGAGTAGTTACTATCAGAATAAAACTGAATTTCATCTGTCTACTTACTGAGCCAAGAATTCTACATCTTTCTAAGCTTTTTTTGCACTTTTGATGAGGTTAAATGTTGCCTTCTTAGAGACTGCCAAATTATTTTGCTGGTAATTTCTATAGTGTTCATGTTTTCTATTTACTAGCTTCTGAAGTTCCCCATCATTTTCATCAAACCAAACTTAATCGTCACAAGTATTTTGTCCCAGATGACTAAATGTAGTGCTATACACAAAATCTCTGAAATTTGCCTACTGCTTTTCTCCTCCACTGTTGCCAACCCTGTGTTTGCTCAGCTTTCCCACCAAGTCAGCAACAATTTTTTCTTGCATGAAGACCCACCCTACTCTGTTGACATTAAATTTCCTGCTAGTTATTTTGCCTTAGGATCGCCACCTTTGTTGAATACAATTTTTAATATCATCTCATTTCAACCTCGAAATAGCCCTGTGAGATAGATGCTAATTTATCCTCATTTTGAATAGATAAGGAAAGTGAAACTAAGAAATAGAAGTGACTTACTAAGGAGCAAACAGCTTTTACTAAGGAGCAAACAGAATTTGAACTTAAGTCATCCAGATTCCCAAGTTAGTACCGAAACCGTTATGCCACATCACTGCCTGATATACATACTCACTTTTCACAATTAAAATTCTCAGTGTAAGAGTATCTCATTATTAATCATAGAATAACTCTCAATGAAAAAATCAAGTTTATTGAGAGAGATCTGTGGCAGATTGAGTAGGCTCTAGCATACCACTAATGCTGGCTTATATTCAATGTGTCATTAAAAGAAATCATTATGCACATATCTATGTCTAAAAAAAACAAAAAAGAGATGGAATGATATCATAAAAAGAATGAGGGAAACTATATAGATAACTCAAATGCTGTATTTTAAAAAAGGAAAATTTCTAAAACAATGAGTGGAATCCATATAAGAGATGCATGCAGAGTCATTCATGAAGGTCATGTAGGACAAGAAGGCATGTTTGTGTTACAGTCTGTACCAATGGAGAGAATACCCACAGCAGTGAGTTCCATGATCCATTAAAGGATCAAAGGATGCTTAACAAGTGTTGGGCCATGGAGAGGAAAAAAGAAACATCTTAGTTCAATCCTAGATCTAACACTTGTAGGATATGAGATTTTTGGCAAGTAACAACTTCTCAGGGCCTAAGTAATCCTCTAAAAGTTGTTAGTTGCAGAAGAGCTGTAGATTTGAATTGCATTACTCACCGGGGAATTCCAGTTTAGTGTTAATCTGTACAAATGAAATAGAAAGGAGGACTTATATATATGCACATATATAGACATGTGCATTTATGAAAAAGTACACAGACACATACACATATATTTTACATGTATTACATACATAAAACACATATTTATAAATCAAGTGTACACTATTATATATGAAGTTACTTTGGTTTTATTGGACAAGCCTTTATTTATCAATTCTTTGCTGTTTTTCTTTTGTTCTATAATGGATGTTTAGGTACATTTGCCAAATGATGAGTTATCTTCTTCAGTTTCTTTTGGAAGTTCCATGGGATGAAAATATCTATTCAGTGCTATAGTTGTATAATCTATATGCATTCAGTATGAAGTAGCAGCTTTCATTAGCAGGTTTTCACTGTCAAAATGGTTCTTTCTCTATCACCATCACTAATGCAAAATGCAAGCTGCTTGTTTGCAAACACAGAAAAAATGGAACTTGCCAATTATGCTAATTGTCAGTTATAAAAATCTCTTGGATGTCTTATGCTCTAAAGAGCAATTGAAAATTCACTGTGATGTAGTGTCCTAGACTGCCGGCACGCATCACCAGTTCAATCATTTTGACAAAATTTACTGGTCAATTCAATAAAACAGCTGGTCAGTTCAGGAAAATAACTGTCATGACTCTTTTTTATTGTTCACTGAGTTGACTGGCTTTTTTTCTGCGTTGACTAGTAATTTTAGTTGAAAATGTGTACCAGCTCTATCATTTAAGGAATAAGTAGATATAGATGTAGAAATTTAAATTACTCTGGATCACCCTTTAAAGGGGATACTTTGAATATTTTGGATGCATCATTTATTCCTTTATTTTGTATTGCACATTTAGGTAGAATTGTCTAACTGAAAATTGATTCTACTGAAACAAACCCTTGAAGCACAGACCAGGCTCAGAATCTATTTCACTAATTCAATAAAATAATATGGAAAAATACCATCGATTTTTTATGTTGTTGAACATTAAATCACAGAAACATTTATTGAACTGTTTGTAATATTGTTAAGTTTATCTTTTAGTGAACATCCACAATATTCTAAGAATATTTAGCTTTTCTATTTTGATGTTTACTAGAGATACAGATCAAATTCCTTTATCGTACATCAGGTTTGGAATAGGAATCTGTTTAAAAAACAAACAAAAAATTCTCCTAGAATCACACTGGTGTTGACCTACTTATTTATAAGAGTATCTAAACAAAAAAAGAATAACTCTTATTCAACAAGTAGTTAGAAGTTGTCTTTTATGTGCCAGCTATTATGGTAAGAACTTGGTTAATAATAACTAGTATCTATATAGTATACTAGGATTTGCAAAGTTCTTCACACATTTTTTTTCTTGTTTTATCTTCACAATACCCCCCATTACATAAGGGTTATTATTTCCCTCGTTTTTAAAGATGAGTAAAGAAAGCCTGGAGGAGGTTGAATCACTTGCCTACTAGTATTCCACAGCTAAATAAGTGATTAAAATGGGATTCCTGACTTCCTTACATTCAATTTTTAATAAAACAAAATAATTTGAATCCCTTGAACTTACTTTTCCAAGAAACACATCTATATTTGGAAAGGCTGGAAATTTTCAAGGAAAGTAGAATTATTGACTTCAGCTTTTCAGCTAGTTAGCCCTATAAAAAAAGAACAATGTCTTATTCATCCTAATGTTTACTGCATCTTTAATAATGTTGAATATTAAATTATTTTATTCTCCTAGAACAATGAATTAATATGTAGAATGATATTATCTGTAGAAGACTATTATTGATCCACCAAAATGAGGTCTTTGTTTTGACTTGACAATTTAGCACTTAGTATTTCCCTTCCGCATTTTTTGCATTATGATTCCTATCTAAGGGACTGATTGAACTTGACTAAATTCACCTCACTTCTTAAGGGGATCAAGACATATTTGGAAAAGATTAGCAACTAGTAAAAAATATTTAAATGAAAAAATCTTTGGGTAATTTGTGATAGATATAAATTAATTTTTGTATGGATAGACCTCATAAGACCATTATGAAGAAAATACAGTGTAAGCCTTTAAGAACTATTGTGATTAAGAACAAAGCTATTGTGATGATTTGTGTAGATATAAAAGAGAAGTGCTGATTGATTACTGATTGAGGTCTATGGTTCTCAGAGCCTTTTACCATAGGCTAGGTGAATTCAGGGCCACATAATTTTGGCTACATGTTCCCTTTTTCTGTTTAAATTCTGATAGTACTTGCTTTCCCGAATTCCTATTCTGCTCACTCTGAAGTCATTCTGCCAAAGTCAACTAGGACTGGTAAAATAAGGCTAACTACAGCAGTGGTAAGCATCAGGTAGTTGTACACAAAACAGTCGCTTCTTCATCTGACTCTCTGAGATTCAACTCATTATTCCCCCCCTGTTCTTTTCCCTTTTTTCACTGTGGGCTTTGTTCATTCTATGGAATCTTTTCTTAAGCCATGATTCTTCCATGTTGGATTGACATGATTACAATAAATGGAATAATGAACAGAGTTCATTCACATAATAATGAACAGAATTCAGAACCTGAATTCAAATCCTGATGCAGACACTAACTGAATGATCTTTACCAAATCACCTTAAATTTATCAAATTCATCCAGTTTCCTTATCTGTAAAATAGAGATAATTTTAGGGGTTTTTGAGCATCAGATGGGATCTAGTAGGTAAAGTGTTTTACAAGCATTAAAATGCTGTGTAAATACTAGATACAAACATGATATGCCCATGCCATTAGCCAAAGAATAAAATATTTACTTTCAACAACCTCTTCAACTTCATCAGCAAATATTTATTGAATAGTTCCCAAGTGAAACTTATGATTCAGTATATAAAATAGAATTTGACATAATACCTTCTTTTGTAGAATTTGCAAACTCATTGAAATATAGAACAAGCAGATATAGAAATAGGTGTTAGAGATGTTGGACAGTAGTTATGATGCTAGACAAAATATGGTGTCAATTATTAGCATTTCTAATCATTTATAAAGGAGAAAAGAAAGGCAAATTCAAGTTTAGGTGACTATATCAATGAGTCAACAAGCGTTTGTTAAGCAATTACTTTGTGTCAGTAATGGTGCTAAGTGCTAGGAATATAAATATAAATAAAAAGATAGTCCCTGATCTCAATGAGCTTATATTATAATGGGGGATGACAGTCAATTAATAAATATTTATCAAGTAAAGTACTATATGCCTGTCCTACTGTCTTAAGTGTTGGGAAAGTAAAGGAAGTAAAAGACCATCTCTACTCTTAAGGAGTTCATAGTCTAATGGGAGATACAATATGTAAATAAGTATATGCAACCAATTTATAAACAAGTTAAATATATAATAAACAATATAGGAAAGACACTAGAATACACAAGGTTTGGGGAAGACTTTTTTAAAATAAAAGATTGACTATTAGCCAAGACTTAAAGGAAACCAGGAAAGTCATTAAGCAGAGTTGAGGAGGAAGAGGGTTCTACACGATGGAAATGGAGCAGCTATAGAAAATGCCTGGAACCAGGAGATGTGATGTCTTATTTTCAGAACACCCAGGAGGCCAGTGTCATTTAATTAAAGAGTAAAGGGTATAAAAGACTAGAAAGGTATAAGAGGGATGGGTCTTACTGTGAATGACAGGGGGTTTTTAGGGATCCCACTAAAGTTTGTCAAGTATTGTGGTGACATAGTCAGATCTACACTAGAAAAATCACTTTTGTGGCTAAATGGAGGATGAATTGAAATGGAGACACAAGATAGATAGATACCAATAAACTATTACAATAATCTAGTGATGTGGTTATGTGGGCCTGCACCAGAATACTGGCAATAATAGAGGAGAGAATGAGATGAATACAGTTGAGAAATATTGCAAAAGTGAAATTGTCAGGTAACAAATTGAATATGGGCAAAGGGATGAGAGATAATGAGAAATCCAAGATGACTTCTAGGTTGTGAGTCTGAGAAACTGAGAGGATAATATTTTCTTCTTCATTAATAAGAAAGGTAAAAAAATAATTAATAGGAAAGGTAGAAGTGCAGAGAGGTTAGGGGCAAAGATATCAAGTTTTGCTTTATGTATGTTTAGTTTAAGTATCTACTGTACATCCAATTCAAGAAGTCTGTCTGACAAGCAATTGGAGATATGAAATTAGAGGACAGCAGAGAAGTTGGAGTAGGATACGTAGATTGGTGAATCATTAACATAAAGGTTCTATACTGGGTCCTCTGCTCTTTTCCCTTTATCATTTCACTTAGTAATCTCATCAATTCCCAAGGAGAAAGAGGACATATATAAGGAAACTGGAAAACTAGACTAGGATAAATTTTCTCTTTTGGGAGTATAATATTACATTGGAGAGAAGAATAAAAACATAATTGGCTTGGTAAAAGCTTCATGGAAAAGTAGAATTTAAACAGCCTCTTACAAATATAGTTTAGTTTTTATATAGATGAGGAAAGAACTTGTCTCTTGATAGAATGTATATAGTCCTCAGTGTTGGAGAAAAGCACTTTTAGGATGCATTGCCCTTGGGTTTATGTTCTGCCTTTAATCATATTCATATGCCCGACTGTAATGGGAAATATTTTTGTCTATGTAGTATTTTAAAAATTAATATTCTTTGGGAATGCAATATTCTATAAAGAAAAAAGAATCGAGGATGAAATAATCGAGGGAGCTAGATGGTGCAGAGAATAGAACCCGAATGTAAAGTTCTAGAAGACATAAGTTCAAATTTTACTTCACATTACCAGCCTTAGTATGCTAGGCAAATCACTTAATTTCTATTTGCCTCAATTTCCTCATTTGTAAAATGGAGATGACAATAGTAACTAATCCTCAGGGTTGTTGTGATGAACAAGAGATAATATTTTAAAGTGTTTAGTACTGTGCCTGGCACAAAGAAACTGTTATATAGATGTTATTTATTTATGATCATTGTTTTCTCTATTGAAAAAAGGTTCACTAGTCATAGTCAAGTGGCTATAGATAGGATTTGGCTTTTCTTTCAAACTAATAGAGATGACAGCAATCAAAACCTTGCTTAGACTTTCCAAATTTTCTGATCTTTCCAGTCATCCTTTCTTGCTAACAAAACTTGCAAAAACCAGCCAGAAAGTTGAGTGAATCTAGAAAGGTAGAAATTACATTTAATATTAAGAGATGGAGTTAATTCAATAAGTTGTATATATGTAACTATGACTGAGGGAACTTCAGGTTTTCTTTTCCTTGGACTACATTTCCTATGGGATAATTTAATTAGAGATTTAGAGAATTTTCTTTCAAGAGAGAGTTGTTTTTATACATATAGATATGTTGGCTAATTTTTTGGAGGAAAAAGACTGGTGGAACTTGTGAATGGTGACTAGAGGAGGCAGGTTTTTTTTCCCATGTTATAACTGGAACCCAGTTGAGTTGCCGGTTGATCTATTCATTGTGTCTGAACCAATCATCAAGTTAAGACAAATAATGTTAATCCTAGAGATGAAGATTCCTTGAGTGATTTAAGCCTCTACCTTTTCTGCACCATTAAAGTTGGGAGGTTTTAATTAAGTATGTAAAATATGTGTGTATGTGTGTTTGTCTGTGTGTGTGTGTGTGTATGTTTCTGTGTTTTCTTCAACAGCTGGAATCCAGCAAGAAATTATAAACTTATGGGATGGGAGAACTGATATAGACAGTCACCATTTCTAAAATTGACCTTGTATTTGTTCATATTTCATTATCCACATCTTCTATTTTTTTTAATTTTTTTAAAACTACATAAATATAAGGATGCTATGAGCAAAGGTCAGGGATCAACAATAGTAGAGGCATGAGGGCAATAATGTACTATGGTGTAATTGAACAATCTACATCTAAAAACGTAAAGAAAGGTGCACTATGCACTAAAATGTAGGTCCAAAAGATGTGTCACATCTATGAGAGGTCCTTAAGAAATTCTAGGTGCCATGGCTCAAATGCCAAAGTACTTTGTGATATATATTGAATGCATATTGAAAATATGGTATGGAGAATGACAGTGTATCAGTTAGTCAGACTACAGTGTCCCTTACCATTTGCTTATGTAGTGATTGATCTGTTTTGTATCCTAAGCCTAAGGTTTTGAGAAAGAAGTTCATCACCAGTAGGGTGATCAAAAGGCGGTGAATTATTTATTTATAGCAACTTATGAAACAAAGGACAAGTATTAAATATTTTAAGGTTAACAAAGTATCCTGCACAGCACATTAGCAGGTACAAATTCAGATGGCCATTCTATCATTCCTGGGGATATAATAAATTTCAGAGGAAATATTATTTAGCTTTTAAAAATAATAACTGAGTGGAAGTATATAGATTAGTCATCATCTGACTATAGACTGAATAAATAACCTTCAAAACCCTTAATTCTCATGTGCATGAAATTCTCCAAATTTGAAGTTTCAAAAAGTCAGATTTAAAGACATCCCATTCCAAAAGACAATTTACCCTTAATGACAAAGACAAGGATATGATAAAGTTGGACTAATTCTTAAGAACTGGGGAAAGTGCTATGAAGTTTTGATAAAAATTTTTTTTTAAGTTTTAGTTGATATTTATAAGAATTGCATTTTCTGCAAACTTCTCTTCATAGTTAATTTCTTTTCGCCTCTTATTTTTTGCTAAACTTTGCAAAAAGTCAAGAACAATCAATGTTTCTATTACCTTTCCTCCTACTATTTTCAAATTCATTGTTTTCTGACTTGTGACCTCGCCACTTATTTGGACTTGTTATAGATAAGCTCTGGGAAAAGATGGGAGAACAGCTCAAGTGACAGATTATTGGTTATAGAACTTAGAATTTTCCCAGATGGCATGAGTCAAGGGCAAAAGACAGTTGAGACCAGCTCTATAAAAGTCCAGGGGCTCAGCCATTCTTGGTCTCAGCCTGGAGAAGGGAATTTCTGGGAACAGTGGGTGGTGATGGGTGGGTAGGCCAATAGACCTGCAGATCCAGCATCCACACCTCATTGCCACTAGAGGTTCATTCATCTATTACTAATAGGCCTGAGATATAACAATAGCATAGGTGTCAATGAGAACATCACTATCCCTTCCTTTCCTTTGGTCTAGACCATGGTCAGATCAGGGTTCATGAAGGGGAGAAGAATCTCCAGCCAAATATCAATCTGATGCTCATTGTTTTAGATTTCTTTAACTCTCTATAGAAATAGCATAGCCATTCCCAACACCTCTTCCCTCATAACCCCTTTGAGCCAAGGCATTAAACCTTGTTTCTAACTTGATACAAGTGAAGGCTGGCATTCATTCAAGGGGGCAAGTGAATAGTTACAGAAAAAGGGGAAAGGGATTACCAACTTCACAGTCAGTTAGCATTACTGTTCAATACCAATAACTAGCCCATTACCAATCTTTATCACTTAATCTAGCCCCAAGCCAAGGAACCAGAAGGGCTGTTGAACAACATTTACAGCATCTCCCTCAATAACTTTGGCTTGGGCACTGTTAGTGGGTCAGGTGCTTAGCTGAGTTGATCATCCATGAGCCCTGGTGGTTACCAGCACACCTTGGTGGCTACACAGGTATCACTGTCCCATTCAGCCTAGATCCCTTTACCACCTGAGGATCTTGAGCCAGTTTATCAGGCCCAGCTTATAGAAGCACCTTCCTGTCTGTCTTTCTTCTAAGGATCAAGAGATATACCCACTCATTTTAAATAACAGACTGAAATAGGCAAGTGGGTCAGACTGGTGCCAAACAGGGAATAAACACAACAGGAGACACACCCACACTCCACAAGGGAAAGGACTGAATAGATTTACTGAATAAACCTCACAAGGGATCTGGGGAATGGGTAGTGACAGTGAAATACACTAAGCTGTGTAACTGACAGTTGGCAATTTAACTGCCACATGTGTGTTTGGAATTCAGGGAGGTGCCATTTAAAAGTATCTTACAAACTTCCTGTGGACATGTGGGGACTTTGAGACTGCATTCCCCGTGATCCAATGGGTTTCCAGTCTTTGGTTGTGGGGACGTCTCTGATGTCCCCAAAACATATAGGGCAGCTTAAATTCAGAGGGTGGCTGTGAGATGGCCTTTTGGTTACCTGAGCAGGCTCCTGGGGAAAAGAGAGGAGTAGGGATAGTATGGAAGAAAATGGCAGAGGTGCCAGATATTTCTTATGGGCACATGGTCAATTTATCTCTATCAGCAATGGCTTTTATTAAAATATATATTTTTCTTATAATCCCAGTCTTTATCATTTTTAATCATAACAATAATGGCAACCACGAAGGGATTTTGAATTTTCAATTCTCCAGATAGCCTAATGAGAGCATTTAGAGTCATCTTAAAAGCCATGCTTTCTTTTTGGCCATCTCACTCAGCTCTTTTGAGCAATTTTTTTTAAAAAAGGAGAGTGGCTTTGCTCGCCATGTGGCTCTGGGACCCAGAGTCTCAGAAACGATCTTTTTCCGCTCTTGTTCCTCTCCCTATTTTCCCCAGCCTCGAGGCTGCTTTACAGGGAAGAGGGACAATGGTTTCAATTGCCGTTGGGCTGCGAATTCTTTTGCCCAGTGCACGGGGCCTGGTGGCCCCTACCAACAGTGATCTAATGCTGGGTTTCCTGCTGTCATCTCCGTCGTTTGCTGGCCTCCGTTCCTGCCTCTCCTGTTCTCTCCCAAATCCTGAGATTTCCCAGCGACCCCTGCCCTGACTTGCCGTGATCTTTGGAGACTGCTGCAGCCTCTGCCTCTAAAGATTTGTTAAGTATTGCCCTGACTCTTAACCTGAAAGACACTTTACTCCATTCTTGCCCTCCACTGGGCAGACTTGCCCACAATCTCTACACATGGGATTTTCTAAAAAACTGACCTAAGCTTTTCTCTAGCCCCTACTCCACACCTCCACCTTGAACTAGCGATTACTCTTCATTGTGAGCATGACCTATTCAAACTTTCTTGTGATTATTAAACTGAAACTCAGGGGAAAAAATTCACCCCATACCTGCTTGGAACTTTGAACTAAGAGCAGAGACTGATTATAAGGACCCTGAATTTGAAATTTGAATTGGACCAGAGGTGGATTTTAAAACCTCAGAACTGAATGGGTTTTAAAAGGACTGTATCTTACTGTATTTTGCTGATTAGTTTTGTGAATTAATTTTGTTAATTTTGTTGATTTTCCTGTTGCACTGAATCATTTTAAGCTAATGAAGTTTCTGCTTATGACTTTATTATATTTCCTAATTTTTTAAGGTTTTACTATATCAAAACAATGCTGTTATATGTACCATCTATGAACATCTTAAAGGAACACATGTCTTTTAAGTTTTATTCTATCTTGGTAATTGTATAAAACCTTGGAGTTTTCAATGCCTTGAGATTTAAATTGTAATTTTATGAGAGGTCTTTTAAATTTTACTTTAGATCCTAGTCCTTTCTGTATAAATGATAAGGTTTTTATGTATTTATTTTAAAGAATTGTTGTCTTAAAGGGTAAGCTTTTATATAATTTATTATAAAAAAAAATTGTTGCCTTAAATGGGTAGAAGCATGAAAATTTCCTACCCAGGATTTTTTTTAAAACAGGAAGCCAAGAGAGCTCCTGTATACTTCTATCAGAATGATCTAGAATTCCTGAGGCTAATTTAGACCAGAAGGTTTTTTTTTAATATCAGATTTTGATATGGAGGCAGTAACAGAGTTTGTTGAGAAACTCTTAGCCAAGATTTAAAATTTGTAACAAGTATATGATTTTTTACATATGATACTCTATTTGAATGTGCATTGTGAATCTGCTATTTTGTAAAACCCATTTATACTCACAAAAAATGAATCTCATTTTTGGTAAAAAACTCTTCACTAGTTCTAAGCTATAAATATATATATATACATATATATATTTAAAACATTCTTTTATTTAGTTAGAGCAATTGATTTTTCCTTTTTCTCATCTTCTACTGGAAGTACATATATAATCATTATTTATCCTTTTTTTTTTAATTTTACAGTGATATAAGCTTAAGGCAAATATATATTTGCTATAATGATGCATACCTGAAGAGCTTGAGACTATGGGACTGTGATTTAATGCCTCTCTGTCTTATTCCAGGAGAAATGCTAACAAGAGCCACATGGTCATGGAGACTTGACTGAGACTCTACATGGATTAGAGGAGTTCTATGCCAATACTGAAGGGCTTGAAACTGGGGTTTGAGTTCTGGAGTCCCAGTCTTTTCTAACACTTTAGAGGATGAGGGTTCCCTTTACCTTAGATTCCTAGTAAAACACCTAAGATTGGTTATTTATTGGCTCATTCCCTGAGAAGTTGAAGACAAATCAGACCAGAGAGAGACGTTACCTTATTTCTATATATAGAGAGAAAGAATAGCAATTTTCTATAGGCCTGGCCCTGAATGGATAATTGCAAACTGCTTAAATCACTTTAATTGGGCTTTGATTCAATGGCCTGTTGTTCTTTTTTTTTTTATTATTATTTCTTTTGCCAATTGATTTCATACAACCCCCCATGACTCAGCCATGCATCCTTAGCTGACCTGAGGTACCCTTCACAAGAGCCGTTAATAGTGCTAAGAAAGCACAAGGTCATGGAGACTGACCAACCAATCCCAATGGGATTGATGAGAACATCTGTACAGTGCCAAGGAGCACAAGGTCAAAAAGATCATACAAATACAGGTGGGATTGAGGTACTCCCATGCCAATACTAAGGACTTGAACTCAGTGTAAGAATCAAAATTGCGACACTTAACGTATGTTAAGATGTAGGACTCTTTGAATTACATTGCCAGTCAGGTACCACAGTTGGCCATCATCTGGCTCACCCATATATTCCTGAGAGTGAAGGGAATGATAGGCACTTCCCTTGCATATAAATCTGGTCCTTTTTTTCTTCTCTTTTATAGAATGGCAACTTCCCGTAGTTTTGGCTGCAAATGGGTAAGTGCAATATTACTGCATTGTGTCCTACAGACTAGTAGGATGGAAATTACATTAATTGGACCGTAATACAAGGGGCTGATATGAATTTCTTTTCATTCAGATATTTTATATACATAGCTTTTGATATTTTGATTCTGATTTTAATGTTTTCTTTTTTTCCCCAAATTTTCAATTTTTCTTCTATTTAATTTTTCTTTATACTTTTGTTTCTTGCTTTTAAATTGACTCATACAACCTCATAACTCAACCATGTATTCTGAGCTGATCTGGGTATTTCTTTTTAAATACCCACTTCAGGGGGGATTGTATTTTTATTAAATCCAAGATTTAATTTTTTTGATTTTTGTTTGAGAAAATTCTCAGGGAAAGAACCTTGCTGATTCCTTAATCCAGAGAATGAACTGTATGCAGAGACATGCCTGTAGAATCTACATTTAATCAAGAGATCCAGAATGAACTTTGGGTTACAATTGATTGAACTGATGGGGTTTTGTTGTATCGAGCGATCCAGAATGAACTTTGGGGTACAACTGATTGGACTAATAGGGTTTGAACAGCTACTTTAAGTGTACACGTTATGCCAATAGGGGACTGCCCCCAATTGGTTTCTTGTCAATGCCTTTAGCAAACATTGGTTTGCCTTCTCTCTCTTCCTTTTCCCCTCTTATCTCTTTTGTAGTTAGAAGACCTTTGTGGGTATAAGATGATTATGTAAAATGATCACTTGGGGTGAACAGGCATCCAATATGATCATCAGGGGTGATTGTGTGAATAGAATTAGCTCTAGCCCATTCATAGTCAAAATTCTACTTACCAGAGATAATATCATCCCCACACCTCCCTTAGTGGGGAGGGGAGATGAGTTACCCATACGTGACAATAAGTAACAAATCAAGAACAAGGGACTGCCCTTTGGGCAGTCCAAATCTGTGTAGAGGCTTCCATTTGTCCACTTGAATTAGAGGTGGACCCACAGGAAGTGATATAAGGTACTATCTCTTCAAGTATTTTTTGTTACTTCCTGTTGGGGCAGTTCCCACTTTGAACTTGGTGCTGAAGGATCTTGGCTGTGTCCTCCGGCTGCTTCCACTCTGAATTGTCACGTGGGTAAGTTAGGCTGACTTCTTTGGCCTACCTTGGCGTTTCCCAGACTCTCTACCTTAAGTAGGCTTCTTGCCTCTCTAATTGCTAAGGCCTTGTGGCATGTAATCTACCTTAATTAGTCTTTTAACCCCCTCTCTCTGTCCGGGCCCCTGCAGGCCTGGACTAGCCTTTCCCTCTCTATTTCCCTTGCCTTCAACCTTCTTAATTGTAAATAAACTACCTTAAACCCGATCCTGACTTGGGTCTATTTTAAATTTGGAATCAATCTGAATTATTGATTCCTGGTGGCCACACCTTAAATATATATCTATATAATACCTAAAATCT